>NC_081181.1:169179294-169477718 GCF_029867415.1 Vicia villosa
GGGCTTAAGCCCATCTCTACAACTCACAAGCTAACATTAAATTATGTATTTTGTGCGTAAGCTATATAATCACTCAAAATAAATATATCAAAAAATAGTGGGACTTATTTTCTTTGTCTAAGCATATTACTTCATTAATGCAAAGATGATCCAAAGCAACTTTCAAATGCCCAGAATCATCCCAAAGAGTATTTTTAGTATCTCTCTCATTTACAATGAAGAATCTTTTAACAATTTCAATCCCTTTCACTACAATTGATAATAAGATCAATGATGAAATATTAGCACCTTATACTACGGTTGATAATATAAATTGTGACGAAATACAAGGACAAACCCTTTTTATAATGAAATGATAAAAAGTTGTTGGTGTTGGGATTCAAAACCTTAAACTCTAGGTACATTTCACCAAGGTTGTTAACATTGGCCGTAGTAAAATGTCTTTTAGTAAATAACAAAAAAAGAGCCTACAAATGAGTTATTACTACGGTTAACAGAACCACGGTAGTAATTAATATGGTGTTACGAGAGTTATATCTTGTAGTAGTGTTTTTTAGGATATTTGATGAGTTAGGGATCCTTGGTCAGATATTCATCAGCAACTTGATTTTCCACAAATTGTGAGTCAATTTTGGGCTTCATATTTGAAGCATCCATCTCAAGGGCGAGAACTATGCCAACAACGAGCACTTCATACTTCGCTCGATTGGTGTTAGCCTTGAACTCAAACTTCAACTACTGCTTGATCAACAAGTTGTTCTCCTTCCAACACTATCCTGGAACCACTTTTCTTCATATTAGAGGTGTCATCTGCTGATAGAGTCCTTATGGGGGAGACTCATTGTCTACTAGCAAATTGAATTTTTTCAGAAAATCAGCTAGTACCCATGATTTGATGCTTCCTCTAGGTATATACTGGATGTCATACTCATATAATTCAACCACATAGGATACCACTCCTCCTACAAAATCTGGATTTTTCTGGACCAGTCGAAAAGGTAGTTTGTTTTTACCACTACCCGATGCACGAGAAAGTAGGGTCAGAGTTTCCTCGTAGTTACCACGACTGCTAGAGCAATCTCTATATTTTCTAATATCGGGCCTCAGCGCCCTTAAACACCTTGCTCACGAAATAGATAAGTTGCTCCACCTTATCTATTTTTTAGATGAGTATTGAGCGCATCGTCTGATCAGTAAATTACAAATAAATGCATAAGGGAAAGCCTATTATCAGGTGTGTGAGGATGAGGCACTGACACTAAAATGGCCTTTAAGTTTGAGAATGTATTCTCGCATTCGCTCTTACACTCAAACTTTTCATTTTTCTTCAGAGTGGCGAAGAATTGAAAAGCCTTGTCACTTGCACAAGAAAGGAAATGAGATAGGGCGGATAAGTGCCATCACAGTTGCTGAACCTTTTTAACATTGGAAGGACTCTTCATATCAATGATGATCTGACACTTGTCTGGGTTCTCCTATATTCATGTCTTGGTTACCATAATAACAAGGAACTTGCCATCTTGCACACAAAAAGGATCACTTGGAAGGGTTTAGGCGCATTTTGTAGTCCCTGTTAGACCTACTAAGTCCACTGTGTGACTCTCCTTCTCCAATTTCTTCATTATCATGTCATAAATATAAAATTCTAGGTTGTGCCCTATTTGTTTTGAGAACACAATGTTCGTGAGTCTCTGGTAGGTGGCGCATGTGTTCTTTAGCCCAAAAGTCACGACGTTGTAACAATAGTAGCCATGATTGGACATGGGTGTTGTCTTGGGCGCGTCCACGAGATTCATCTTGATCTAGTTTTATCTGAAGCAGGCGTCCATGATACTCAACATTTTGTAACCTAATGATCCATCAATTAGTCAATCTATGTTTGGCCAAAGATACAGATATTTAAGACATGTAGCATTAAGTTTAGTGAAGTAGAAGCACATGTTCCATTTGTTCGATGTATTCCTTATTAAAAAATACACTAGTCATCCAAGATGAATATTTTACCCGGGTTAATAATTGATGCTTATCATCTTCTGTACTTCTTCATCAATAGTTGTTCTTATGTCCCTGCCTAACTTGCATTTACTTTGAGATATTGGTTTCACAATGGTATGAATGGCGAGTCGATGGCATATAACTCTTGTATCTATGCCTAGCATATGGGAAATAAATTGATGTTCATCCTGAGTAAGACAGTCAACTCTTCCTCTTCAATTTCATATAAAGAGGTGTCCATCTTGGGGAGTCTGTGGTCCAAGACCCCAATCTAAACTTCTTTTAAGTATTCTCTTTGAGTGAGCCTTTCATTTTTTGTACCTATTCTAGGATCTTAGCTTGCTACATATGTGTCATGTGCTTTTGGATGAGTCATGACATGCTCACTACTCATTTCCAGGTTGTTTTTATAACATTCTTTGTGGCCTCCTAGTCCCCCCGAACTAATCCAACTCGCCCATCGAGTAATGAGTACTTTAGGCTCAAATAAAGGGTGGAAAATGTTGTCTCGAGTAAATTGAGGGAAGGCCTCCTCAAGAGTGTGTTATAAGGAAATAAGTTGTACAACACGCGATGCTTCACTTTAATCATTATTTTCTTGCGTCTAAGTCGAACGTCGTTTCGAGCGTTACATGGACCATTACTTGTACTTATTATTCTCCCAATAGACCAACCAAGGAACCTTGGAATGCTTTGATGTTTTCGAGGTCGATTCAAAGAGTCTGGAAATCATTCTAGAATAAGACATTTTCTTAGCTTTCAGGGTCAATCAACACCAACTTTACATCCCAACAATCATATTGCATCGCGACGCCCAAGGGGTCATTGTTCTCGGGGAGAACACCAATGACATCTTCATTTAAGAAGGTGATTATAGATTCATGTTCTCTTCTTGTGGTTTTGGTAATATTTGCATGTACAATGTTTGTTGTCAAAACTTGCTTGGCGTAGGATTTAGAGCTAGCTCGCGCATGAAGGTGATAAACTATGTATATATGCTATCTACGTAAATGATATTGGATTTCTCCTCCCAACCTCGGGGTTGATGTATTTATAGGAGTTCATGGGTCTGGATCACGGACCCCTAGGAAGTAACAGCCGCTTCCAAGAGTGGTAGAATAATGTAGTTAATCCCCATTATTCAGGAGAGTATGATTAACCCCACCCGATTCATTCTCCGCACCATTGTAGACTAGGGACACGTCACTTCCCAAGTTCCAACACTTCAAAAGAGTTATCTAGAAAAAGATGGCATATTCGAGAAATGGGTGTTACATCTTGTAGATAGCGTGATCGATCTAGTAAATAGGTGATCAGTACTCTGTTTGGGCGATATATTATTTCCCTTCTCACGTGACCCCTCGGGGACCCTTCCCAACTATACCAATACTGAAATATACCAGTACATATTAATATACATTTCTACATATTATTATAATAACGATCACATAAAACTGAATAGTTATCTATCAAACATGTAATTTTGATAACTTGTTTAACAATTTTAACATATATTTAACTAATCATCAACTGTGTAGTGTCTGAAAAGGATTAGACTAAAATTACATTAAAATCAATATATTTTGTATGTTTTATAATTAATATTCATGTTAGAATTATATATTTTGTGTATTTTTAAAACAAAGTAACACTTGATTGATGTTGTAGATATTTTACTTAACTATTGAGATAAATTATGAATATTTACTTTGAATGAGAAAGTAAATAATGTGGTCGGAGAAGTCAGATGGAAGTTTTTAATGATACTCGTTTTATATATAATTTTTCTTGCTAAATTTTATAAAGTTTCACCATGTATTAATTGGAATTTATCGGTATAAAGTAATGTGTAATATTGGTTGAAATTGTTATTTTAGTGTTATTATCAATTTTTTTGTATGAAAAGTTCATATTACGACGACCTAAACATTCATATTTTTTGAAATTTTTAATTATGGCGGTTATAACATCCAAAACTATCTATTTAAAAAAAGAGGTAAAATAACAAAAATTATGGGAGTTGAAACCGTTGTTATATACGAAATCAAAATCGCCATTACATACCATGCAAATTATATGACGCGTCCTAAAAAGACATCATTCTTTATAAAGAGGTTGTCAAATTAACATGTTTTTGGAACCTCCGTGATAAATAGTTCATTGATTCTTGTTTGACATCTACCAACGAGGAATTGGCGAAAAATTATGTTTTGATGTTGGTAAGGCTTCCTTTGTTCCCATTTTTTTCTGAGTGATTGACGAAGTTCATTTTATGCTTGGCCGTTAGCTTTCATTGAGAAATTAAATTTTTAAACTGACTTTCTTTGAGGTTAGGGTTTAGAAAAGTTGGAGGCCTTCAAAAGTGTTGGTCTTTACTTGGTAAGTGTTACAAGATAGACTAACCAACACGTGTAATCAATTTAGTCGCCAAAATGCTTTTGTATGGATTAGAGAGGGGTATGTGGTTTGTTTGGGTCATGTGGAGTTTTTGTATCACTTGTTAGTTATCATGGAGTCGTATCCCCTCTCTTTGGTATGAGGTTCTTTAGACTGGTGGGTGTGCCTACCCCGCTTCTATGCTCAATCTTAAAGATTTTTGAGGGTTTTGGCCAGAGAAGAAATCTCTTTTAGGTTTGTTATGAATTGGAGCAGTCCTGGAAGTTGTTATGAATTAAGGGTTGATGGAGTTTGTAATGGTATATAGCCTTTGCAAATTTTGATACAAATATGATTTTTTTTGTGTATGAGGTTTGTGTTGAATTATAATTGTTATAATATTTATGTGTTGAATTATAATGGTTATAAAGTTATATGTTTATGATTTTAGTTATGGTTATAATGTTTTAAAGGTTATGGTTATAATGTTTATGTTGAACTATAATGGTTATGGTTATAATGTGTTGAATTATAATGCTTATAAGGTTATAATATTTATGTTTATGGTTATACTTGTTATGTTTATGTGTTGAATTATAGAGTTAGATCGGTGGGTGTGCCTCTGTAACACCCCAATTCTACCCCGAGCATTTATGCGAAAATTATAAAGTGAGAAATCAGAGTATTTAAAAATTTCAAACAACGCATTGGAGTATCACATATCAACTTAAAACTTCAACTTGTATTTCATTCAACAATAATACATAGCATTCGAATGACACAGTCAAATATCAGCTTTATTCACCTTAGAACTCAACAACTAAAAACATCAAAAACTTAGTACAACAACTATCATAGAAACAATATCAACAATCATTTATCCCATCCCGAGTGCTACGTATCAGAGCGACACACTAACTGGACTCGATGAAGCAACAAACTTCCACAACTATACTTGAGTACCTGCCCATTTCCCATGGTAGGGGAAACATCAGCAGCAAGAGTGAGATATCAAACTATATAAATAGGATCATGATAAATCATATATCAGGTAAAGAATATAAATGAATCACCGCTTCGCACGAAATCAACGTAATCAACACCAATAATAACATCATTGAATAGTCATAGTATCAACATGTAAACATATTCAACCAATCACCATATACGTATCTTCAGACAACTCAACATATAAGCATCTTCAATAAGTCATCATGTAATCACCAATATCATCATATAGGCATCTTCAACAAGTCAACATATAAGTATCTTCAGCAAGTCAACATTTAAGCGTCATTATCAATATATAAGCATTTTCAACAAGTCAACGTATAAGCATCTATATCATCATCTAAGCATCAAAATGTATAATCAACAACTCCAACCAACAACAATGGACAACGACTCGAATGCGACTCAACTGTGCATATGCATGTGGTACCAATCGGAGCTTCAGCCCCCGTCACCAATTGCTCAATTCAGAGGCACAAGGCATAAGCCTTCGTCACTAGTTTGCCAGTCCAGGCCGTCACAGAGTATGCATATGAAATGTGACTCGACAAACAAGACAATACAGCATACTCATCACAATCACATATCGTCACGAGACATAAGCCTATATCACAATCAATTACCATCTATACGAGGTAATTCACGTCACCATAATATTTCATCTTCACTTAGTCACAAAATCATCATCACAAATATATACAACATCACGTATTATAAATCATCACAAAACATTGTCATGTTTCGACACATCATCGCAATTATACAACTTCGCATATAAATAAGTTATTACATATATATCCTCCTGCTTCGGCATATCACAACAAACATACAACTTCGTGTATTAACAAAATCGTCACAAATATACAATTCGTATATCATCAAGATTATTACAATTATCATCATGTTTCGGCACATCGGCACAATTACTCAATTTCACATATTAACAAAGTCATCCAAATCAAAACCACCATTTTCGATCAATTCGTAAGATAATCTCAACATGCTAATTTATCAAGTAAATCAAATCAACTTCCAATTATCAACTAATTCAATTAGAAATAATATTATTTATCAAGACAACATCATTGGCATAACAATATATTATTCTCAACATAAATATTCAACCAAATCATGATTACGGTCAAATTCTCAAGATATCGTAATTTACTGATGAACAGAATAATTTATCAGAGTCTAAGTATATTCCAATTAATTAGAATTATTGAAATTAATTCTACTATTTAATTTAATCAACCGATTAATGTCACATTATATTAATTCCAATTCCATTATATTCTATTCGTAAAATTTGTGTCAATTTCCATCACAAAACCAACATTTATTTATAAAGAATATTTAAATCAAACACAATTTCGGTCGATTCGTTAAATATCACAATTCCAACAAAATAACACCACGATGTTAATCTACTAATTAAACTTAGCTACCACGTAAATTTTCATCAAATTTCGGACAACTAATTATACCGTTTATTTTAGCTTTTTCGGTCAAATAGGACTATTTTGAATTGCATAGCACCACTACTTTCAAAATTCACTTTGCACTGTTCCTATAATACTCTCTTCCTAATACATGTAGTCAATTTATTATAATTTATGTATACCATTACATTACTACTAGTGACTCATCTTAGACAGAATAACAGAACTAGTGTTGAAATCACATGAAAAATAAAAATAACAGGCACATATAGGAACAACACACAATGGAAATAGTAATGAAAATAATCATAACATGACACACAGGGGTAGCACCAAAAAGTGGCTTATGTGGGGTGTTCATCAATATATCACCTTATTATGTATACTTTAATTCATAGTATAGAAACAATTAAAAAAAATGCACATGTTTATGAACAATAATTATGAACAACAGAGCAACAAAGAAGTAGCACTCCATAAAAAAGGCATAAAAACGGAACACACATGGTGCCGCCTGCCAATGGATGGCTGTCGTGCTGCAAGGCACATCTCGTTTCCTCTATTTCCAGTATGCACAAAATTGTTTCAATATCTCAAATTCAATTTCAATAAACAACAAAATTGCAATTTCACAAGTAACATAACACAAGATTAACACTCCACAATGACAATTTATACCCTAACCCACATACAATTCATCATATTCCCATTTAGGTAGTAAGAATCCCCCCTTACCTTGGATTGAGTGCAGCTTTAAGAAATTTCAATGGAGATTTTGAGAAAAATGGCACTTGAGAGCAACACTTTGGGTCTCCTACTTCTCCTCTTCACAACCCTAGTCCCCTTTCTATCCTCTTCTTCTATTCCTTACACGGTTTTCTCTATGCTTTTACTATTCCAAAATGACAAAAAGTGATACTACACTTGGTTACTACTTCATACTGGGCCTAATAAAAATACACCCTTAATACTAAAAGATACCATAATATAAGCCCAAATTAATTTCTACATTTAATGTAAAAAATAATACTTCAACTTAAATACCATTAAAATAAAATCCGATTATTTTAATATACCGACTTATTACTCAATGCCTCATATTTTCGGTCTAATCTTAATTACTCGGAAAATTCCCAAAACGCTAAATATTAGCTCATTAATATTTTTAATACTAAAAATATTAAAATCTTTGATTAAATATCGACCCGCTATCCCAAACTAATACTGACTAAATCGTCCCAAAATACAAAAATTTCAATAAACATCACAAATGTCTAAATTAAGCAAATAACTAATTTTTCGGGCGTTACAACTCTCCCCCACTAGAATATTTTCGTCCTCGAAAACTCGCCCAACACAACCATCCCTAACATCGCGTCCTCATCCGACTTTCTTATTCTCAAGTTGCGCTTGACAACACTCTGACTATTACCTTTCTGATATAACTATATCTCAACACGACTTGAATCCAATACATACAACATAACCACTACTAACTTTCCGACCATTTCATCAATATCTTGGAACAACATCTTACGACGTAGTAACAATCTACACTCGCTCGTACTTGACGATACAACATTGCTTCATCATCGCAACAACATACTCAACACCGATACACATATACGATTCTTATTTTCCATACTTAGGCGTCATTCACTAACGAAGCACCAACAACAACATTACTGCAACTGCGACAAACTTATCATAATACCAACCTAATAACATAGCTCGATTAATAACCATACAAATCATCATCGATTCATAACTTATAAGAACATCCTAATTCAATCAGTACCATTCATAAGAAAACTCGACCCTCTGGTACATCACGCTTCAGGTGCGCGACCCTGATCATCCATCTTAATTCACTGTCCTTTATTAGAGTTTTTATCAACTTATATGATTCACAAGCTTCAACCAAGTTTCAGATTTTCCTCAACATTCACCAGTTTATGCACCATCGAGATAGTAAGATAAGTCTATAACATCCAATACAATTTCGTCTACTATCAACAAGGGATTAAGGGTGATCAAGTCCTCAATTTGTCAATAGAAAGCCGACAATCATAATGGAGCATAACTATCATTACCAACTATAATAGTGTTCCTTTAGCAATTGTACTTACGTCACCAAAAGTACCATACTTCAACAACTTGCAAAACCATATGAACCTGCTAACACCGACGTCTTGCAGCTACCTACTAAAGCACCTCTGACGATACATTAGAAAAAAATTTCTTTATACCATCATCAACACTCCTTATCATTGAAATCATACTCATCTCTTCGTATTCCCAACTCTTACTCGCGATCCATAACGTTTCAACAACTTCAACAGCTTCTAACACAGTTTCAATCACTTACTGATAATTCTACAGCAAGGTCTATGACAATTCTTCACTTAATTGTTTTCCTTCGTCAACAGCTTACACAACAACATGCTCGACTTAACTTTGTTTCAGACAATTGCGGTAATAATCGTTTATATTCAACAGGTTTCACTTCTACTATATCTATAAAACTCCTATAAGGTAGAGTATAGTCTCACCTCTTCGTAGGCTCAAACGGTACGTCAATCCGACACTCGAAGCTCAAGATACAATTCTCCGACGTTATCCGAAATACAAACATTAACGTCATGCTGCGATAATCCTTACGATATCTCTCAAACTCTTCAAATGACACACTTGATCTTAAAATTGCTCCTCAACAAACCTTCAAATTGCTTCTTCAATTCACCAATCTCTGACGCTGACGTCCTGCACGATACCAACACACAAGTCTGTTTTCCAAGGACAAGCGTAACTGCTAACTTCACCTTTTTCCAACACCATCTTGTCACGACTAAATCTACTTACAGGTGAGGAATCCATTCTTGTATTATAATTTATGTATACCATTACATTACTACTAGTCAATTTATTATAATTTATGTATACCATTACATTACTACTAGTGACTCATCTTAGACAGAATAACAGAACTAGTGTTGAAATCACATGAAAAACAAAAATAACAGGCACATATAGGAACAACACACAATGGAAATAGTAATGAAAATAATCATAACATGACACACAGGGGTAACACCAAAAAGTGGCTTATGTGGGGTGTTCATCAATATATCACCTCATTATGTATACTTTAATTCATAGTATAGAAACAATTAAAAAAAACAAAACATGCACATGTTTATGAACAATAAGTATGAACAGCAGAGCAACAAAGAAGTAGCACTCCATAAAAAAGGCATAAAAACGGAACACACATGGTGCCGCCTGCCAATGGATGGCTGCCGAGCTGCAAGGCACATCTCGTTTCCTCTATTTCCAGTATGCACAAAATTGTTTCAATATCCCAAATTCAATTTCAATGAACAACAAAATTAAAATTTCACAAGTAACAGAATACAAGATTAACACTCCAAAATGACAATTTATACTCTAACCCACATACAATTCATCATATTCTCATTTAGGTAGTAAGAATCCCCCCTTACCTTGGATTGAGTGCAGCTTTAAGAAATTTCAATGGAGATTTTGAGAAAATGGCACTTGAGAGCAACACTTTGGATCTCCTAGTTCTCTTCTTCACAACCCTAGTCCCCTTTCTATTCCCTTCTTCTATTCCTTACAAAAAGTGATACTACACTTGGTTACTACTTCATACTGGGCCTAATAAAAATACACCCTTAATACTAAAAGATACCATAATATAAGCCCAAATTAATTTCTACACTTAATGTAAAAAATAATACTTCCACTTAAATACCATTAAAATAAAATCCGATTATTTTAATATACCGACTTATTACTCAATGCCTCATATTTTCGGTCTAATCTTCATTACTCGGAAAATTCCCAAAACGCTAAATATTAGCTCATTAATATTTTTAATACTAAAAATGTTAAAATCTTTGATTAAATATCGATCCGCTATCCCGAACTAATACTGACTAAATCGTCCCAAAATACAAAAATTTCAATAAACATCACAAATGTCTAAATTAAGCAAATAACTAATTTTCCGGGCGTTACAGCCTCCGCTTCTATGCTCAATCTTAAAGATTTTTGAGGGTTTTGGCCAGGGAAGAAATCTCTTTTAAGTTTGATATGAATTGGAACAGACCCGGAAGTTGTTATGAATTAAGGTTTGATGAAGTTTGTAATGATATATAGCATTTACAAATTTTGATACAAATATAATTTTTATAATGTTTATGTGTTGAATTATAATGGTTATAAGGTTATATGTTTATGATTATAGTTATAGTTATTGTGAGATATTGGATTGAACTCCAGTATGGCCGAAGGGTAGCTTCTTGGTTCGACAGGGTTAAGCATGAAGTCGAAGGTTGTTCACATGTTTGTGTCGAAGATGCTAGGGTTGTTAGCATGTTAAATCAGGTTTTAGTGTTTAAACCCTAATTTGTTAAGTTAGCTTGTTTATTAAGTTGGCTTGTGTAATGGGCCTTGTGGAAAAATCCCATTAGTTAGTATGTTAGGTTTTATTATAAATAGCATACTAGTCTCTCATCATTGCTAAGTTGCAAATCCTAATTTAGGGTGAGAGAGGTTATTTGTTATTCTTGTAAACTTGTAATCTTGTTCTAAGAGAAAGTAAAAGAATAGCAGTTATAACCAATTATTGTGTTCCTCTTCTTCCTTGTCCTTTATTCTTCCTTGGTTTATACTTTGTTCTTGGCATTGAATTCACAACAAATTGGTGCGGTGAGCATGGAGAAGATGCCTTCAACAAAGTATGAGATTGAAAAGTTCACCGGAGTGAATGATTTCGGTCTGTGGCGCTTGAAGATGAAAGCCCTACTGGTTCAGCAGGGTTGTTTGGAAGCGTTGAAGGGAGAGGCAGCCATGAATGCAGAATTGACGACAGCGGAGAAGACAAATATGATCGAGAAAGCACACAGCGCAATTTTGTTGAGCCTTGGTGATAAGGTTCTCCGTCAGGTATCAAAGGAGACGACGACATCAGGGTTATGGGTAAAACTTGAAAGTTTGTATATGACCAAATCGCTGGTAAATCGACTCTACCTGAAGCAAGCTTTGTATTCATTCAAGATGATTGAAGACAAAGTATTGGCTGAGCAGTTGGATATGTTAAACAAGCTGATTCTTGATCTTGAAAATATTGATGTGAAGATCGATGATGAAGATCAAGCGCTGTTACTATTGTGTTGTTTGCCTCGATCACATGCTCACTTCAAAGAAACTCTCTTGTATGGAAGGGAGTCCTTGACGTTTGAAGAAGTTCAATCAGCCTTGTACTCTAAGGACTTGAATGAACGAAAGGAGCATAAACCTTCGACTGTTTGCGAAGGTTTGGCCGTTAAAGGAAAACTCTTATGAAAGGATGGTAAGTTCGACAAGAAGAAAGGCAAAAGCCAGTCGAAGTCTTACAGTGGCGAAGCATCTGGCATTCGATGCTACCATTGTAAGAAGGAGGGTCACACAAGAAAGGTGTGCCCTGAACGCCTGAAATATCACGGAGGTAAGTATAATGGCAATGCTGCCATTGTTCAAGATGATTTCGAATCATCTGATGTTCTTGTGGTTTCAAGCAGTGACTCTAAGAAGGAGTGGATTATGGATTCAGGTTGCACTTGGCACATGACTCCAAACAAAGACTTGTTCGAGGAATTATGTGATCAAGATGGTGGATCAGTATTGCTGGGAAACAACAAGGCTTGCAAGATTGCAGGTGTTGGATCTGTGAGATTCAAGCTCCATGACGAGTCAATAAGGTTGTTGACTGAAGTCAGGTATGTTCCTGATTTGAAGAGAAATCTGCTTTCTCTTGGTGAATTCGACAAGAAAGGATATGTTTTCCAAGGAGAGAAAAGTATCCTAAGAGTCATGAAGGGTTTGAAGGAAGTCTTGAGAGGCGTGAAGAAACAAGGCTTGTATACCCTTGAGGCTGAAGTTGTAAGTGGTTCGACAAATGTTGCATCCACGAAACCTTTGTCGAAAACAGAAATCTGGCACATCAGATTGGTCCATGTCAGTGAAAGGGGTCTGGTCGAATTAGGGAAACAAAATCTGCTTGGTGGAGACAAAGTCGAAAAGCTGAAGTTTTGTGAACCCTGTGTACTTGGAAAATCTTGCAGAGTGAAGTTCAACAAAGGCAAACAAAGAACACATGGATCCCTTGATTACATCCATGCTGATCTTTGGGGTCCTGCAAGGTGTCCATCACATTCAGGAGCAAGGTATTTTCTATCCATAGTAGATGATTATTCCAGAAAATTATGGGTATTCATCCAGAAGACTAAGGATGAAACTTTTGAGAATTTCAAAAGTTGGAAGACTCTGGTTGAAAATCAGACTGGCAGAAAGGTCAAGAGGTTGAGAACCGACAATGGCCTTGAATTTTGCAATGAGGCATTCGACAGTTTTTGTGCTGCCTCTGGTATTGTAAGGCATAGAACTACTGCAGGTACTCCACAGCAAAATGGTTTGGCTGAAAGGTTTAATCGAACTATTTTGGAGAGAGTCAGATGCATGTTGACTAGTGCGGGGTTAACGAAGGTGTTCTGGGCTGAGGCTGTTTCGACAGCAACATATCTGATAAACAGATGTCCTTCGACAGCGTTAGATATGAAGACACCTGAAGAAGTTTGGTCGGGACATCCACCAGATCTCGACAAACTGAGAGTATTTGGCTGCGTAGCCTATGCTCACATTAGGCAAGACAAGGTCGAACCTAGAGCTCTGAAATGCATGTTCATGGGATACCCAGAAGGAGTCAAAGCTTATAGGCTATGATGCCTAGATCCAGGTCACAGGAGGTGTATCACCAGTCGAGATGTTGTTTTCAATGAAGCTGAAATGACTTTTAAGAAAATTGATGATGTTGGTCTGTGGACCTCCGTTTTTAATTCCGGGCCATACCTCTGTTCTGTTAGAGATACGTGAACTGACTCTTTTTATCGCTTAATGCTTTCGCATTTTTTTGAAAATTCACAGAGTCGCCACTGACCTTTTATTTTATCCAATTAAGGAAAGGTTTATAAAAGACACAGAAAAAAGACCTTTAAGAAATTCTGGGTAAGGGGGTAGGTTATACAAAGGGAAGGTGTTAGCACCCTTTGTATCCATGGTTATCCATGGGCTCTTAAGTTTGCTTAGCTCAATTGTTTTTCGATCACTTTTCGATTGCTCTGAAATTGCTCATATGTGGTTCCAAATACTTTTGTAAATTGAATTTTGTAATGATCCGTGTGTGGATGTATACAAAATACTTGTTTATCTTTCGAAAGATATTTTGAAAAGAACGTTAACTTTGTAATAATCCGTGTTTGGACGTATACAAAGTATTGCCTTTTTGGAAAGTTTTGAAAAATCAACAGTGTATGAGAATTTTGTTTGTTTTGATTTGAGCAAGCAAACTAGGAGGTCTACCCTGAGTTGTAAGGTCTTTATCCTATTTCCTTTAAAAATCTATCCTTTCACCGGATATAAAAGCAAGGTTCGATTTTGTACTCAAAACAGTAGAATTTGACTTTGATTTTGAAAGAATGAAAAGGGATTACCTTAAAAGGTGCAAGTGTGATTGTGATTGGATTCAGATATTTATCTTTGAAGTTAGTGATCTAACGGTTCAATTTTATCTTTGACATACACGCAGTTTATATTTGCGGGAAATTAAAATGCGGAAATGTAAAGTGCGGAAAGTAAATCTACGCTATTACATCGATTGTGCAGGAAATGTAAACTAGCCTATTTACATGAATTTGGACATCCTATACATTTATCTAGGAATTTAAATTGCAAGAAAAATAAAAGGGCATGTTTTTGGATTTTTTATGATTTATTTTTAATTATAATTAATGCCTGATTAATTAAATTAAAATGAAGGAAAAAGATGAAAATGGATTTAAACCTAGAAATTAAGTTTAAATATGTACAAAATATTTGTCAATTAATTTTAAAACAAAACTAATTTTTTTGGAATTTTTGAAATTGATTTGAAATTGATTTAAGTTAATTAATACATAATTATACAAATAATTATACAAATAATTAAAACTTAAAGAGAAAATTATTCAAAATATGTACAAAATTAGTTTATAATATATAGACAATATTTGACACAAAGAACAGTTTTTTTTTATGATTTTTGATTGGTTAGAATAATTAAAAAGCAAATATATAAATATATACTAATTAATTATACAAAATATTGAAATTTTGAAGAAAAATAAAATATTTTTATTTTAGAAAATAATATATTATTTTAGAAGTCTAAAAATATTTTTTGTGTATTTTTTGGATTTTTAAAACTATTTTTAATTAATTTAACAAAGAAATTAAAATAAAATAGAAAATAAAAGGATACTGATCCTGTGTGGAAATTTATGAGGGAGTATGATGTGCACGCGTGATCTGGAGCGTTGGATGATTCATTAAATGAAATCAGATGGTCCAGAAATTGAGGCTCATGGTACACGTTACACCTGCAAAGCACAGAATTAGAGGAAAATTTAAAAAGGTACGCGCGCTGCTGAACCAATGAGGGGGAGACACCTCATCGTCTTCAACCTTCAGCCAGGGCTTTTTACAGCGCTTTTATGAAACATGCGCTGTAATTGATGAACTTCAAACCTGCAAAATAGCGAATAGGGGTAAACCTAAAAAGAAATTTGGCGCGATGGTACCATTCAGCTCGTCTGATCCATACGAACCTAATGGTGCTATTTAGAACTTGTAATTTTGCCTAATTTGGAAAGCCCTAATTTTGAAGCTATGAACCCTAAAATGGTAGTTTCGTTTATACGTGTTCAAACTTCAATTAAGTTTCCAGAAATGATCTACACCTCAAACCAAACTTAATAGGATGTCTACATCTTGTTAAACATTTGTGAATAACCAGATACGAATTGATTTTAGTTTGAACAAATTTGGACCTGTATAGCTCGATTCAGTGAGCTTCAAGGCTTGTAACTGATTGGGATAGTTTCAGTGATGTTCAAGGAAGGTATCTGAATGCTTAGTTTGTATTGAAATGGACTGAAATTACAAATTCAAATTTGAATTTTCTTTGAAACTTTTCAAGTGATTACAAGTGTGTATATGCTAAGCTTTGCTTCTGAACTTGCCTTCCCTATGTTACTGAACTATGATAGCTTATTTATAAGCATTGAGTGCTTAGAATTGAAGCTAATATGCAGCTAGTTGCCTTTGTTGAAATCTTGCATTTTTAATATTAAAAAAACCTTGAATTCTTGACCAAGTCATCTTGCCTTCAATGCACCTGCCTTGCTCTTCAATTCTCTGCAGAAAGGTAGAGATTCCTTGGGTGAGTCATGCTTGATTTGTAAGCTAACCATTATCCATGCATTTTCCTTTTAATTTTAATCTTAAAGTAAGATAAAATCATGCCAAAAATGGATAAAAAAAGGTGTGGGCTTAGTCTTGGTCGTGGGAGGCCCATAGTAACATGGCAAAGATGTTTGAACCATAAAAAATTGGCCCCTTTTGAAAAAAATGCAATTTTGAACAATGTTGGTTTCATGCATTTTCCAAAATTTAGCCAACTTTAACAAGGTGTAAATCCTTCAATTTTTGTCATATGAAGGATATCTTGCACTTTTTGGAAACCTCAAAGAGTCCTCTAACCAATGCCTTTGGTCTCATGTCAAAATGATTTTTGATGCTCCTTGTGTGTCCTTTTGAAAAAAGTGTCTTTTTGTTGACTTTGAAAATGACCTGTAATGTCTTTGGTCATATTTTTCAAATGGTGAATGCAATGACCATGGGATCAATTGCATTTGAAAGATAATTGAATTTCCTTCAAAATTAGCTTTGGTTTGAATTTTTTGGATGAAGGATGAGAGAGTTATGACCAGTCAAAGTTGAGTTGACTTTTCAGGCAAAAACCCTAATTTTGAATCTTAGGATTTTGTTGCTTTTTGATCTTTCCTTGATGAATTATGATCATCCAATGATCAAATGATGAATCCTTTGACAAAATATGGATTTTGACAAAAAATTTCATTTTTGACTGTCTGTTGACTTTTTTGGTCAAACGGGTCGTCTGTTGACTGTTTGAGCTGCTGACGGTGCGTCTGAGTGAATTGAAGTTTGAAAATTTGTATGATGGTACTTTGAGATATATGGATGTGTATGAAATCCATTTGAGCTCTCAAAAAACTTGTTTCTCCTGTAAAAACAAAAAAACCCTAGTCAGGGACTGTTTGTGTAGGAGACAGTTAAGCGTACCTGATTTTTGTGCAGTGTTGAGTCTCTGCTAATCGCGTGATATTCAGAAGACTTCTAGAACAAAAACCTTGGAATTTTGAATTGTGAAAGATTGATTTGATTGATGGTACAAAACACTGAGAATTGTACTGCCAGCAGTTTGGCTGTCAACTGACTGTCCAGGTATTGAAGCAGCAGTTAGAGTGAAAAATCAACAGTCAAAGTTAATTTTCTTTTTTGTTGTTTTTGTTTTTGTTTTATGTGAAAAATGAAAGTTTATTTACATGACTTGTTAGAAAAACACAGACATAATAAATAACTAATATTTACTGTATGCGGGCAGAATTACCGATAATAACCCTGAAAATCATTTAATGCACAGAAAAATGAATATTTGACTGGCAGAAAACACATAAAATATTATCTGAGTAATTAAGCAATATTATGACAAATAGTACAACATTTAATACTGACAGTACAAATATTACATACTATATTGAACAGTACGACGAATAAACGGTACATTTAAGAAATAAGAAATACGGCAAATCTTAAGAATGACGATTGATAACCCATGCTATGAACAATAACATGTAGATGATTGGGAGCATAACCATTGCAGGTCCACACTCTTCAGGACTATGCAAACAGAAGAAAGTCATGATCACCGTAGCAATGGTGATGACTGTAAGAGACAGTGTCTCTATCCACTTTGCCATTCTTGTCAGGGAAGAAGAGAAAATGGATTATGAAGTGGAAATTTGAGAGATGAATTAGAATTTGATGTGAGATTTTATGGAAGAAAATGAGAGGTATTTATAGAATGGAAAGAAGGATAGAGACGTTGGGGAATAGTGTGATTCCGTACAAAAGGAAAATTTGAGTGGAAGTAAGATTTAAAAGAAAGTGGAGATAGTGTTGGAAAAAGAGAGATTTGATTTCTTTGAAAAAGAGATTTGAAAAGATTTTTGAAAATAATGGAATATAGTACAAAAATTAGTGGGAAACAAAAGATAATAATAATCTACTTGTTACCAGTACAGTCTGAGTTTCCTGATTCTGCGCCTGCAAAAAGATTTAACTCTGTACCAATTGTGTCAGTACTATTTATCTGTAAATAAATAAATAGCATGTGTGAAGTAATAAACAGTATTTGGCGTTTGCGTAAGAATAAATTCAACTGCAAGCCAAATTACTGTATAAGAAAAATTCTAAAAACTAAGTATTTCATATGTCAGGATCTTTGTTGAAATAAGAATCCATGATTATATGAGACTCTTAATTTTCAGATTGGAGTTTTCTTGAAAAAAGATGTGGGCTAATTTTGGGGTATAACAGTTGCCCCTATTCAATCTTCTTAAACCTGAAGAGATTGTCTGAAATCTGAAGGTAGAAGATGATTGAATATTTAGATGCCCTGAAAATTTGCACTTACCTTGATCAGAAGAGATGTTGGAAGTTGCATTTGAATGTCGTCTGCGAAATGTTGTTGGCAGATTGAAACATTACCTGAGATGGGCTTTCAGATGCCACCTGGTAAATGTGTTAAGGGTTTGTTCATCAGAATGAATCCATTGATTATATCTTGATGAAGGATTTGAAAGTCTTTGTGTTGACTGTTTCGGAACCGTCCAAGGTTACCGCTTTAAGTCTTGGAAGATAATCGTTACGGAACTTGTCCAAAGTTTTTCCGATTTAGATTTTGGAAGTTGATCATTGTGGAACCGTTTGAGGTATCGCTTTAGATCTTTGATGTTAGATCGTTCTGGAACCGTCTGGGGTATCGCTTTAGATCTGCAATGTTAGATCGTTCTGGAACCGTCTGAGGTATCGCTTTGATCTGTGATGCTAGATCATTCTGGAACCGTCTGAGGTATCGCTTTAGATCTGTGATGCTAGATCGTTCTGGAACCGTCTGAGGTATCGCTTTGATCTGTAATGTTTGTTTTTGAGTTGGTAATTGATCAGAATGAATCTTCAGCTTGATTATATCTGAGAAAACCGTTCATGGAATTCAGGTGAACACTGCATGTGATTGAGAACATCTTTGTTGAAGATATCCGTCTACCTGAAAAATCAAGTTAGTAATATGCAATGTTTATGATGCATGTAATGTATGATATTCCCGGAGAAATATGCATGTTATGTTGTGTATGAATATGCGTATGAAAATGCGCATGATGCATGATGTATGAATATGTGAATGTGAATATGAATGTGTGATGTATGAATGTATGTGAATGTGAATGTATGAATGTTAATGTGAATGTGAAGGTGTGTCAAGCTTCTAGTTGGAAAAATAAATTCCCACTAGTCATCTGGACATGAATGTTTTGTGATCTTTGATGATCTTTTGTCTTGTTTGAGTACCCTTGGCTGGGGAAAATCTTTGAGAACCTGGTACTCTGTTGAAGGCTCTTCGACTACTGCTTGGGAATGAAAGGTAGCTGGAAGTTCTGATGCCCTTTCAAATGAGAATGAGGAAGATGCATAATCCTCCGATGCACTATCTGACCAAGTCCGGGTGCGGGGATCACACCTTCTGAAGATAGTAATCTGGAACAACCCTGCTGGGGGATAAGACTTCTTGTGAAGAGAAAATCTTTTTGAGGAATTTGCTGAGAAATGCGTTTCCCTTGGGGATTTTCTTCTGATGGAATGATATCCAGCTGACTGGGACATTTCCTGAATGCTATTCCTGTTTTTCCTGGTAAACATCAATCATATTCAAATGCACCTGCTCATTCAAAATTATCATGGGGACGTTTACGTATTTAAAACAGAAAAAGTGAAAATAGTGATTTTTGAGCCTAAGCTGCATTGATTTTTGAAAAAGAGCCATGATAGGCTGGTTAGCACAGGGAGACAACAATCCTAGAAGTAGGAAACTGTCAGAAAGTTTTGGAAAATATTTATAGAGATAAATAGCTATGTGAGAACGATCCAGTCAAGTTTCAACTCTGCTAATGCCAATCTGTCTTCGAGCATCTCATCCCTCACTTGTTGGAAGAAAGTGATTGGACTGATCGGTGTCTTTGAGGTGTTGAATCTTGATGGTGAGTAGGCAGCTGAACGGAACACAGTTGTATGTTTCATTCCCTAACTTTTGCCTAGGCTGCCCTTTCAGGTTTTCAGCCTACCGGGATAGTATTTGTTTAGTCTCTAACTTTTGCCTGGACCGCCCTTTCGGGTTTTCAATCCACCGAGACGCTCATTTTTTTGCCTAAGTTGCCCTTTCAGGTTTTTAACTTAGCGAGCTGTTTTTTTTCTTTTTAAGAGAAGTATTTTTTTACTATGTCAGCATTCACAGGATGTGGGAAATCCTCGCCATCCATGGTGGTAAGCAACATGGCGCAGCCGGAGAATATTTTCTTGATTATGAATGGTCCCTCGTAGGTGGGAGTCCATTTGCCTCTGGGATCACCTTGTGGTAAGATGATGCGTTTGACAACCAAGCCACCAGTTTGGTATGCTTGACTTTTGACTTTTTTGTTGAAGGCTTTGATCATACGCTTTTGGTATAGCTGACCATGACAAATAGCTGCGAGCCTTTTCTCATCAATCAAGTTTATCTGATCCAACCGTGTTTGAATCCAATCGTCTTCGTCTAGATTGGCTTCTTTCATAATCCTTAGGGAAGGAATCTGAATTTCAATTGGAAGAACTGCCTCCATACCATAGACTAAGGAAAATGGAGTTGCCCCTGTTGAAGTACGCGCAGATGTGCGATAACCATGAAGAGCAAAAGGCAACATCTCATGCCAGTCTTTGTAGGTTACTGTCATTTTTTGTATGATTTTCTTGATATTCTCGTTGGCAGCTTCCACCGCGCCGTTCATCTTTGGTCGATATGGAGAAGAATTTTGATGTTTGATCTTGAACTGTGTGCAAAGTTCAGTAATCATTCTGTTGTTTAGATTTGTGCCATTGTCCGTGATAATCCGTTCAGGGATGCCATACCGACAAATGAGATTGTATTTGATGAACCGGGCCACCACATTCTTGGTGACAGAAGCAAATGAAGCTGCTTCTACCCACTTTGTGAAGTAGTCAATAGCGACCAGGATAAAGCGATGTCCGTTGGAGGCAGTAGGTTTGATTTCTCCAATCATATCAATACCCCACATTGCAAAAGGCCAAGGAGCCGTCAGGACGCTTAATGGAACTGGAGGTACATGTACTTTGTCAGCGTATATCTGGCATTTGTGACATGTTCGGGAGTGATGATGGCAGTCTGTTTCCATGGTAGACCAGTAATAACCTGCTCTCAGGATCTTTTTAGCCATTGTATGTCCACTGGAATGAGTACCGAAGGCACCATTGTGTATTTCTTTCATGATCTGTTCTGCTTCCTTCTTGTTTACACAGCGAAGTAAAGTCGAGTCATGGTTGCGTTTGTATAGGGTTCCATTGCTTAGAAAGAATTTGGCAGCAAATCTCCTTAAAAACTTTCTGTCGTTAATGGATGCGCCTTCAGGGTACTCCTGAGCTTCGAGATATCTTTTTACTTCATGGAACCATGGTTTTTCCTCGGTTCCTTCGGTATTGATCTCATTGCAATAGGATGGTTCATCTTGCCTGTAAATGGTGATCATAGGCGCCTCGTTGTCCCACCTGACTTTGAACATGGATGACATGGTAGCTAAAGCATCAGCTAGTTGATTTTCCTCGCGTGGGATGTGTTCGAAAGTGATTTCTTCGAAGTAAGGAATCAAACTCAGCACATATTCTTTGTAAGGAATTAGATTTGGGTTCTTCGTGTCCCATTCCCCTTTGACTTGGTAGATTACCAAGGCCGAGTCTCCGTAGACTTCCAGGAATTTGATTCTTAGATCGATTGCAGCTTTAAGACCCTGAATACATGCTTCGTATTCGGCTATATTGTTAGTGTAATTGAAGCATAACCTGGCAGTGAATGGTGTATGACCTCCTGCGGGGGAAATGATCACAGCTCCGATGCCATTGCCAAGTGCATTAGAAGCTCCGTCAAAAACCATAGTCCACCGGGATCCTGGCTCGGGTCCTTCTTCTGGTCCTGGTTGTTTGTAGTCATTGACTAGCATAATGTCTTCGTCTGGGAAGTCAAAGTTCAATGCTTGATAATCATCCACTGCTTGATGAGCCAGATGATCAGCTACCACACTTCCTTTGATTGCTTTTTGTGAAGTGTACTGAATGTCATATTCTGTTAAGATCATTTGCCATCTCGCTATTCTTCCAGAGAAAGCAGGTTTTTCGAACACGTATTTGATGGGATCCATCTTGGAGATTAGGAAAGTGGTGTGATTTAGCATGTACTGTCTTAGTCGGCGAGCCGCCCAGGCTAAGGCACAACAAGTTTTTTCGAGTAGTGAGTATCTTGTTTCACAATCGGTAAACTTTTTGCTAAGATAGTAGATTGCGTGCTCCTTTCGGCCGGATTCGTCATGTTGTCCTAGTACACACCCCATTGAGTCTTCTAACACAGTTAGGTACATTATCAGAGGTCTGCCTTCCACAGGTGGCAACAAGATTGGAGGTTTTTGGAGATATTCTTTGATTTTGTCAAAGGCTAACTGGCATTTGTCATTCCACCTTTCCACTTGATCTTTCTTCAACAGTTTGAAGATCGGCACACAAGTAGTAGTCATGTGGGCAATAAATCGGGCGATGTAGTTTAGACGTCCCAAGAATCCTCTGACTTGTTTCTCGGTACGAGGTATATGCATTTCTTGAATGGCTTTAACCTTGGCGGGATCAACCTCAATACCTTTGCTGCTGACGATGAAACCTAAGAGTTTGCCGGATCTTAATCCAAAGGTACACTTATTTGGGTTCAGTCGCAACTTGTATTTCTTGAGTCTGTCAAACAACTTGTGTAAATGACCCAGATGTTCTTCCTCAGTGTTGGATTTTGCAATCATGTCATCGACTTACACCTCTATTTCTTGATGAATCATATCATGAAATAGCGCTACCATTGCACGTTGATAGGTTGCTCCTGCGTTTTTCAGACCAAAGGGCATTACTTTGTAACAAAAGGTTCCCCAGGGTGTTGTGAAGGTTGTTTTTTCCATGTATTCGGGTGCCATCTTGATTTGATTGTACCCTGAGAATCCGTCCATAAAGGAGAATACCTTGCATTGTGCGGTATTGTCAACCAGTACATCGATGTGTGGTAAAGGGAAATCATCTTCGGGGCTTGCCCGGTTCAGATCTCTGTAGTCTACGCACATTCTGACTTTCCCGTCTTTTTTAGGTACAGGGACAATGTTAGCTATCCAAGGAGGATAACTTACAAATTTTAGGAATCCGGCATTGAACTGTTTTTCAACCTCGTCTTTGATCTTTTTTGACATATCAGGCCTACTTCTTCGTAGTTTCTGTTTGACCGGAGTGCTACCTTCTTTGATTGGCAGGCGATGAACTACAATGTCTGTGTCAAGGCCTGGCATATCCTCATAAGACCAGGCGAATATCTCAACGTAGTCTCGCAGCATTTGAATCAGTCTTTGCTTGACGCTGTGTTCTAAATCAGCCCCTATTTTGACTTCTTTCATTTCTTCGTTGCTGCCCAAGTTGATGACCTCAATTGGCTCCTCATGAGGATGTATGGCCTTGTTTTCTTGTTCTAGCAGCCTTGCAAGTTCTCTTGGCACTTCACAATCTTCCTCACTTTCGTCCTCAGTTTGGTAGATCGGATTTTCAAAGTCATGACGGGCAATAGCAGAATCGTTGTTGACTGGATCCAGAGTGTATGTGAATCTGCAAGTTAATTATGTGAGTATGTGTGAAGAAAAAAAAACATAGCTATTTGAAAGCGAAGAAAGAAGGAAAAAGGATCACAAAATTTAAATTATGCAAGCGTCCCATGATTTTATTGAATGCACATGATCATGATATGATAAGCCCTTATAGAAGGACCGGTGTGCTAAGGCACACGGCTTTCAAGCTCATGGTTCGATTGTTCAGGAACCATTTTTATCTTTGCACATTATACACAAAGAAAACAGGAAATGGAATTTACTCCTGGTCAAAGGAGATCACATCCTCAGCTTTCCAGTTGTTCAATCCACTGTTGTGAGCAGGGAGTATCCAACTGTTGTAGTTGTCTTCTTCATCTTCCACAGCATTGATTTCATTAGTGGGAAAATGAGCCGGTGTTCCTTCGGGATAAGTGATATACTCTGCTGGATACGAGAGCCCAGGCTGAGATATCTCTGTTGGCTGAGCGAGATGCTCGATAAGACCGTCCCATGCAGTCGGGATGATGTTTTGAATAGTGACTTGTGCATCTTGATGAGGAGTGTATTCTGACAGATAGCAACCCTCGTTATTTGGTATTTCCCTGGCTTCTTCGAAAGCAAAATTGTCATCGTAATGTTTATCCCATCCAGTTGGGATAATGTCCTTCATAGCAATTTGTGAGCTTGGAGGAGCGGAGTATTTCACCATATAGTCATATTTGCCGCTGGGTTCTCCTAGCGTGTCCCATACTTCTTTGGGTGGATTTTGATATTGCTCAGTGACGGGACTTGTGAAACTTTCCACTACAAGAAAAACATGTTTTAGCTGCAACAATTTAGCGTCGGCCCCGACTCTCACGCTAATAGCGTTGCTTATACGTCTGTCAAGACCGACGCTAACCAAGCGTTTTAGATATCAGTTGGGAAATTAATTTTAGCGTCGGCCTCGGCCTTGGCTACATATGAAAATGCATTTTATTATTTTATTAATTGAATAAATAAAATATTAGCGGCGGCTCCCGCCGAAGCTACCTTTGGTGCAATTTTTTTTCATTTTCCCTCCTTATTTCGTTTGCCTCCTTTTTATAAATTGGTGAAAATAATAATAGTTTTTAACTATAGCGGCGGTTGTAGCCGACGCAAACTTTGGTGTGAAATTTTTTTTGTTTCCCACCACAAATTTCCTTTGCCTCCTTAGTTATCATAAATTTTAAATATTTATTTATTTAAGTTTAGCGGCGGCTACAACCGACACTTATGTTGGTGCGAAATTTTTTTCATTTCCCCCACAAATTTCGTTTGCCTCATTATATATATTATATATTAGCGACGGTGTTAGCCGACACTCATGTTGGTGCGAAATTTATTTCATTTCCCCCCACAAATTTCATTTCCCTCCACAAATTAGTATATTATTATATATATATATATATATATATATATATATATATATATATATTTATATATATATATATATAATATATATATATACTATATATATATATATATTAATATATATATATATATAATATTAATAATATATATTATTTATATTATATATATATTATATATATATATATATATAATTATATATTTTAAACATCAAACTAAATAAATAAAATAAAACTAAATAAACAATAAATTGTAACTTAACAATAAATCAGTAAAATAAAACTAAATAAATATCAAACTATAACTTAATAAGAAATTAAAAATAAAGGGTTTCTCAGTCTCAGTACCTCTCTCTCACAAAGAAAACGAAGAAGGGTTTCTCGAAGGCAAACGAACGGCGCATTGGAAAACGAAGAAGGGTTTCTTGCAGTTCTTGAAGGAACGGCGACGCATTGGAAAACGAAGAAGGAAAATGAAGAAGGAAAACGAAGAAGGGTTTCTCGAAGT
Organism: Vicia villosa; assembly: GCF_029867415.1. NCBI lineage: Eukaryota > Viridiplantae > Streptophyta > Magnoliopsida > Fabales > Fabaceae > Vicia > Vicia villosa. The sequence goes on from NC_081181.1 coordinate 169,204,964, forward strand.
TTCCCCTGTCTGAGTTCATACTTCATCACGAAAAGTTTCTTGAAGCTCTTCTTCTCAGTCTAATTTCCTCCGTCTAATTTCCAATTGTAAGTTTGTTGAATCTATTTCTTGAATCTTGTTGAGGATGGGGAAAGGATTAGGGATTTTGTGTTTAGGATTAGTTTATTGAATCTTGTTGAGGATTAGGGGTCGAAATGGTTAATACCAAATTTAGAGATTATGTTTGACCGATTTCACCCTTTTGCTTCTATTTTCGTCTGAGTATGGTATTGTATTCTATTAGTTTTTCTTTCTGTGAACTCTATAAGTATTGCTTAGTCTTTTTGATTTCTTAGTCTTTCTGTGAACTCTGATTTCGTCTGATTTCTTTGTGTTTTAAGGAGAAGATGATGGTGTGGAAAATGTTGCTGAGCAGCAACTTATTTATAATGTTATTAGTTTTTCGTTGGACATTGTTAGTGGATCAAGGTTTAGTTAGAAATAGTTGTGTCTTGTGTTTTGATGTTGTTTATGTTTTTAGTTCAGGTTGTTTTGTTTTGAAGATTCTGGTTTGTGTTTTTTCTTTGGCATTGGTGATTGAATGGATGATGGTTGAAAGGAGTTTTCCTTCCTGGACTTCAATCACTTGGTTGTAATTTCAGTTTGATACTAGCAATTGGATTTTAGTTTCGTATCGTTGAACCAAAAGTGTCTGCATAGTAGCTTCTAATATCCATTGAGGCAAGCACAAATTTAACACTATTTGTTGATATCATGTTTTGTTTTGTAGATCATGTATTTGAAATGTTGACGTTAGTTAGAACCCTAGCTAAAATTGTTTAGTTATTTTATTGTTGAACTTGAAGACAAATAAACAAACACTCCAGGTTTTGTTATGTACTTAGAGTTTAGAGCTTTGGGGAAAGCAATCCGGAATGCAAACTTTAAGACACTATAGTAAACAATGTGCTCCATTTAGTGAGATAATGACATTACAATGACACCCTCATTTTCTGAGATACTACTATTTAATTTTATTTTTCAATACAAGAGAAAATGTGTTTCTCCATTTCGTGTAGATCATTGCTTTCTGTAGACTTGCATTAAATGCATTTTTCAGACATCATTGAGCTCAATTTGCTATCTCAGGTTGGCTGGCCCTTCTTTCATTGCATTAATACACGAGGTATCTTCATTTTCAAACATGACACTAAGAAACAAAATACTATGAAAGAAAAATGCTAAATTTGAACAATACTGTTTACACTGTGTTTCAATTTTTTATAATGGATGCAGTTGCACTTGTGCAAATTATAGGTTGCATCACCGCTATATATGATGTACAAATCTGTTTAGTCATATTTAAATATGCAGCTTCACCATATTTTTTCTTCAATATAACTCTCTTGTAAACATAAATTTTATATTATTCGATACGAGACTCTTGTGTGAATATAAATAATAGGTTAATTCCTTCACCTAGTTTTTACTAAAAGTTCCACCTATGTTTATTTTTTATGCAAATATTTTTACTAAGCTAGAATTTGATGACATAAAAATGAACCAGAATATATAATTTATTTTTCGTTTAATTGGTGTAGAAATTTTGTAGATTTCTGTGTAAGTTGAAATGACAGGAGAAGGGTCAAAGAAGAAAGAACCAATGAACAAGAAACCGTAAGTTGTCTAAAACTTTCACTATTTGGTTTCTTTACAATTTAATATTTTTTGATGCATTCTTGCTAATGTTAATTGTGTAAAAAAGAGTTGTTGATAGGTTTTGTCGGACACGACATATGCCACCTGGGGCTCTAGCTGTAAACACATCTCGTTTTAAGCATGACACAAGGAACAAAAGCACTACTTCTAGAAAGCGTCAAACAACGCAAGCACCACCACCGCCTCAAACAACCACAACACATCCACCGCCTCAAACAACCACAGTAACACCACCGCCTCATACAACCACAGCACCACCACCGCCTCATTTAAATGCAGCACCTCCAGCGCCTCGGACAACCGAAGTAGCGTCGCCGCCTCAAACAGCCGAAGCAGCACCACAAACTATTGAGGAATGCACATTTGTTCCTACCCCAGGAGTGACACAACATGTCTTGCAAGGTCCAGCTGTCCGTCAAACCACGGTAGCAGTGGAGGATGAGGGGAGGGACCAAACATTTTCTGGTGGGGAAGAGGAGGCCGCAGAACAAGCATCTTATGATGGGCAAAGGCCGATGATTAGCATTGGCCCGGGCGATGGGTAAGAAATTTAATAGTTTATGCACACTTTATAATTGACAATCAGTAATCTACTTATTATTCATGCATGCCTGGAATGTGTTAATCATTTTTTCTAGGCTATTTGGAAATATCCTTATTGATACACTGTCTCTTGGAACTGTTTTTAAACTTCTTAGTAGGTGATTATAAACAGAACTACCTATAGGTGATAAATCTAACATTAAGAAGTAGGTTGATTCCAAAGATGTTCATTCCTGGGGTTGATAAATCTAACAGTATCCTGTGATAAATGTATCTTTAATACCTCTGTTTTGATTCCTTCCTTTCGCATTATGTATATATTACCTTGGCAGGATTTTGTCATATTAACATCGCCAATAATTTTAAAGAAAAAGAATACATGTATTCGTGACGCATCATACATTGGATGTATTTTCAATTAGAAGTATTACTACTACATGAGTTTGGAAATATGCATAACAGCATATTAGATTTGTTAGCATCTGCATCGTACACATTTAGTCACTAAGTAGATCTTGCGTTTCCTTTTTCAACAATTCAATAGTAAATATGACACTTTATAAAGAACATGAAACTGCTAAATGTTATATATAGTGATACTGATAGTGGTAACTTAACTCACTTTCTATTAGGTATAGAGCAAAAAGATCCATCATATCCTTATAAGTATAAAAACAGTTTCACCAATCATATTAACTTTTTAACAACTATTGAATGTGATTATATATCTAGTTCTTATAGCAAAAATGAGAAGCATCTTTCTTGTATTATGTAAGACAGAGTGATAGAATTTTAAATATAAGCAACATTTCTTGAATAAAAAACGAGTTGTGTTGTGAATATCAATTGATACTATTCTATCAATGTACTATTGCTGAAAGAATTAGCATTCTGCAGAAGTTTACAATTTACTTGTAATTAACAAATGATGCAACTAGAACATTACTATGCTGAAGAACTTATTTGATACAACCTGTTACTATGCTAATCATCATTGACTGTTAAGGCATTGTCATCACCTTGCTATAACCTTTACTTGATTTCTGTTTTACAGGTTAACTCCAAGCGGTGTTGTTGCTGAAGTTATTAGAAAAGTTTTTATAAAACTTTATCGTGGAAAATTCTTGCGGTATAGTGAGCTTAAAGTATACAATAGAAGACATGAGAGAGAGGCATACTTTAACCTTTTTAAAGTAAGACATGTAATTTCTTTTTTACTATAGTATGATAACAATGCATATTTTTTACAGTTTAATCAACAATGCTTCTTTTTTGGCAGTCTCTTGTTCAGTGGGAGTCGTGTGATGAAAGAAAAATGAAAAGTTTGTTTCATAGAGCTTGTGGTAAAAGAATAGCTGATATGTTTGGTAAGATTAGGAAAAAGGGGACAAAGCCGGACTGGATGGGTGAAAAGGTTTATGCGTATCTTCTTGACGGGTGGAAAAGCGATGAATTTAAAAAGACCTCTCAACAAAATAAGACTAATCGAGCATCAACCAGAGGTGGGGCGGTCCATACTACAGGACGTAAAGCTCATCACGATGTTGCTAAAGAAATGGTGTGTATTCTATTTGTAATTACAATGCATCTAGATATTTAAATTTGATATTCATTGTAACCATATATATTTTGTATTTATTTATAGGAGAAGAAGTTAGGCCGACCACCAAATCCTGATGAGCTATTCATGGCCACTCACAAAAAGAGGAATGGGCAGTGGGTTGACCGTCGTGCAGAAAAAACACATGTAAGGCCAACCATTCCATATGAATTATATGTGAAGTATTTATCATATATCTGTCCCATATAGTTGCATGTGCCTTAGCTACCAAACTCATTGAAATGCAATCCCATAAATTGTCTTCTTGTTTAGCTATGAAGCATTGACAGACACCGACACTAACACATTGACATTAGTAATAGTTATTAATTAATTGTAGAAAATATTAAAGCAAGAACCAGAATGAACTGATCAACTTACAGAATCTTGCTAAAGTGCCAATTGTTCATTTTTAGCTAATTTGGCAGCATTCTTTCTAAACACAGAACAACTAATTTGGTATCACTTTAACTAATTTGGCAGCATTCTTTCTAAACACATAAGAACTAAAATCTCTAAGAACTCTTGTGGAGAATTCATAGCTAGCAACTTTTCTCTGCTGCTTCCATTTTTCACCATCAACAACAAAAATCCCCCCACCCAGAAGATCAGTCACAATCTGTTGATTATACTTACCTTTAGCATATTTATCAAAGTTGGTTTTCAATACATGTTCTATATTTCTGACATCTATGGTATACAACTCACTTAAATATGGTAATCATGGATTTTCCTTTGAAGATTGTCCTCGCTGTTTTCTTGTGTTTTTGTTGTTAAAAGAAGAAGAACTGTGATGATAGAAAAGGATGTTATAGTGTAATTTGTCTTTATTTGGTGAGGATTGGGAGTGAGGTCTGATACAACAGCTGAATAATGGAATGAGTGATATATTTGTGAGTCTGTGTAGTAAAATGTCCTTGAAATTTTAAAATTTTGTATTGTAGTCTTTTATGAGCCTTTTGATGTCTTTGTTTGGATTCAATTTATACTAATGGGTCTGCAATGTTTATGTAAATTGCAATGTTTGAGTGAAAGACAAATCTTGATGTTTATGTTAATGGTGGTTCTGTTAAATGGTGTGATATTTTTGTTTGAATTAGGAACTTTAATTCATGTCATAGCAACCTTAGGTAAATGGATGGACGTTTATTTGAACTATATATAGCTGCAAGTGGATTGATTATATATGCAAACAATAATAATGTGGCTGCAGGTGGATTTGAACTATATATGGCTACAAGCTGACATGTTTTTACTGATCATTACTCTTTATTGTACAGGAAGATTATGTGAATCGTTTGACACAAGCCACACAAAATGATAATAATGTGGATGGATCAGAAAAGATACAATTATGGAAAGAAGCTGCCGGCGGTAAGTCACGAGGCCGGTGTTATGGAACTGGCCTAATGGCGGTTAATGTACAATATGGAGTGTCTTGCTTGACAGAAGTGACAGTTTCAAAACCGAATAGAGAAGTGGATAGCCAAGCCATCGAGGCGGCTAAAGCTGAGGCTTGTAAAGCACGTGAAGAGGCTGCATTAGCTAACGCACGTGCAGACAAAGCTATAGCCGAGACAGCAGATTTGAAAAGGCAATTTGAAGAATTTCAGAAACAGCTGTGGGCTTTGCAATCGAGTCAGACAGGTCCTTCTCATGGCCATTACGATGATGATAATGATTCATTGGATCTAGAGGAAATGAGTGATGGATGTTGACTCATATACATTGTCGTTTTCTTAGTTTTATAACTTGTTCAACTTATTGTGGATTTTAACAAGTTTGATATTTTGTGTTGGTATTTTGATGTAACTATTTATGTATCAATACTGTGGATTGATGGGCACAAGTTAAGTGTATTGTGTCAATATTTTGATGTATTGTGTCAATACTGTGGATGGGCACAAGTTTGGTGTATTGTGTTAATATTTTGATGTATAACTTTGACATCTAAATTAATGTAGCAACTTTGTTATCTTGTGTTGAAATAATTTTGATGAGATAATAACAAATGAATGGATAGTTTGAAATTTTAAACAGGTTTTGATAAATTTCATGTGCCAAATAAATTTGGTGTTAAACAGGTTTAAATTTAAAAAACAAAAAAAAAAAAAAAACAAAAAAAGCTAGCGTCGGCTAGGGCCGCCGCTTACACACGAAGTTATGTAGGTATGTAGCGTTCATCAAAACCGACGCTAACTAATTTCCCCAAACCCAGTGTCCCTAATAACTGACGCTACATTGTAATTTATTGAAGGTATGTAGCGTTCAACAAAGCCGACGGTAACTAATTTCCCATATTTTAGTGTCTCTCATAGCCGACGCTACAAATTTAATATATTGATGGTATGTAGCGTTTAACAAAGCCGACGCTGCACAGTAGCGTGGCGTTAGCGTTTTCCGAAACCGACGCTAATCGTAGCGGCGGTTCGTCGCTATGCTTTGCTTCCACGTTTAGGGTGTCCGCCCCGACACCGACGCTAACACACAGTAGCGTCGGCTTTTCCCCATTTAGAGAGGGCTTTTGGCCGACGCTATAACGCTGTTTTCTTGTAGTGTTCGTCATTTCCAATTTGATCACCCCATCCAGTCGGGGTAAGGTCATCCATAGCAATATAAGAATTCTGAGGTGTGGCATACTGATAATTATACCCGCCGTTTGGTTCTTGAACAGCATCCCACATTCCCATGGAGATGGGTGGAATTTCATCTGGATATGGCTGAATGATATGGTTCATGAACACCCCTTCATCTTCAATAGCGTTTACTTCTTGGCTGACGAAGTGTGACATCAATCCTTCAGAACGAGGACTTTGATCATTCTTTTGATTTTCACTATCATAGCCCAGGCCTAGCTTGTCAGATTTGTAGGGTATATCGGGAAGCTGTCCCCATACTGTGCAATCACCCTGTTCAATCATGGCTTTGGCATCTTTGAGAGAAGCCATAGTTGTAGTTGGAGTAGTAGGAATATGCTTGGTGGTAGAGACATCTGGGGAGACCACCTCAAATGATTGGCATGGAGTTTCGATGAATTCGTCCTCCAACTCAACATATTTGGAATTGCTTAGGTGACTAACCACATACTCCTCTTCGCCATAGACTGTGACGATCTTTCCTTTTACTGGATATTTTAACTTCTGATGCAGGGTAGAAGTTACAGCGTTTGCCCCATGTATCCAAGGGCGTCCAAGTAAACAGGAGTAGGCTGGGTGAATTTCCATTACGTAAAAGATAGAATCAAAGATTTGAGAACCCACTCTGATTGGGAGATTCACTTTTCCGTATACCGTTCTGGTTGACCCGTCAAAGGCTCTTACCACAACATCACTTGGCTGTAACACAATTCCTTCGAAGTCAAGCTTTTCTAGTACTGTTTTCGGTAACACGTTCAAAGAAGAACCGTTATCTACCAGCACATGAGATAGAGTGGTGCCATTACATTCAATGGAGATATGTAGGGCTTTGTTGTGATTTTTTCCAGCAGGAGTTAGATCCACATCAGAGAAACCGAGACCATTGTTCACGGTTAGATTGGCAACACAATTCTCAAATTGGTCGACTGAGATCTCTTGAGGCACATGCGCAGCTTTCAGGAACTTCATCAGGGCTTTGGCATGAGCTTCTGAATATTTTAGCAGAGATAGCATTGAGATTTTTGAAGTGGTGTGCCCCAGTTGCTCAACAATATTGTAATCACTTTTGCAGATGATTTTCAATATTTCCTCCATTTCTTGCTTTGATGGATCCTCAGCAGTGATCTCCACCGGGGTTTGAATTTGTTCAACTTGTGGCTCTTTGCCTCGAGCGTTGACATTTTGATTAGGAACTGGGACTCGGACTGGACCAGCAGCAACATTTGGAGAAATTTCTGGTGAAAAGATTCTTCCACTTCTCGTGATCTTGCTGGTACCCACAATATTACCCACAGTTGGAGTAGTTAACTTTGCGGTCTCTTCAGTCGAGGTACTCTGCTTAACTCCATGAACGTAAACATTAGCGTCGTATCCCCATGGGACAGCTTTGTCTGAGGAGTATGGAAATGGAGTTGGACTAGCAATGACTACTGATGCCACTTTGAGTGTAGCAGAAATTTTGAATGGAGCCTTGGTAGAGATCTTGAATGGTAAGCTGGAGATCACTGAGGCATCTTCTATTTTTATCCCGTTTGCAAAGACTTCGCACAGCACGTCCATAGAAGGGAGCCTTTCAAACATAATGATACGGCGATCCATCCATTTTTGAATTCCCATCCTCAGATTTTCACAACCATTGGGCGAGTATGAGCAATAAAAGCAGTCGGGGTCACACCCTGGGAAGTAACCAGCTCGGATTAGCCTTCCTTTGACTTCGCAGAGTGGAGTTGATAATTTGTTCACATCATAGATGTAAACAGTGTCCAGGATAGCGTTAACAGTTTTGTCATGCTTTGGCATAGGTGCAGTGATGACATTTGGAGTTTCTGGAGGATCGAACTCAATTTCACCAGCATCTATCATATCTTGTATTTTATTTTTCAGGGCCCAGCAGTGATCTGCGTCATGTCCTGGACAGTTTGAGTGATAGGCACATGTCGCATCAGGGCGATAATTCGGAGAGGATGTGTTGACATTCTTTGGAGGACCTCTTAAGGTGATCAGATCTGCTTTTAGCAAGTGCTGCAATGCCTGAGAGATTGGCATGTTGATTCTGGTGAAATTTCTTCTTGGTGCATCTGGTCGATGCGTATATTTTGGCTGTTGATCTTTTTGAGGTGCAGATGCAGAGATCAGAACTGCCCCTACAGATTGATGCTGCTCACTTTTGCGAGTTTTCTGAATTTGTGTTGCATTGACCTCATTTCTCCCGTTGATGGGCCTTTTTGTAGTACCAGAGGAGGAACTTATTTGAATTTTTCCATTTTGAATGCCACTTTCGACACGTTCTCCGGTCAGTATCAGGTCAGTGAAACCTGATGATGAGCTTCCCAGCAAATGGCTATAGAAAGGGCCAGTTAAAGTGCCCATGAACATGTCAACTAGTTCGCGATCAGATAAGGGTGGTTGAACCCTTCCAGCCATATCTCTCCACTTTTGTGCATATCCTTTGAAACTTTCTTTTGGTCCCATAGACATGCCCCTTAGTTGAGTACGGGTTGGTGCAAGATCAGCATTGTATTGGCACTGTTTGTAAAAAGCAGCAGCTAATTCTTCCCAAGTATGAACCTTGGTATTTTCCAGCTGGTAGTACCATTCGAGTTGTGTACCCGACAGACTTTCTTGGAAGAAGTGAATCCACAATTTGTTATCTGTTGTATGAGGTTGTATCTTCCTCACATAGGATCTCAGATGTAGTTTCGGGCAAGAAACTCCATCATATTTTGCAAAGACTGGAACTTTGAATTTTGGAGGGATAACAACATCCGAGATGAGCCCTAGATCATTGAAATCTAAGCCAGGTATTTTTTGTATCTCCATAGCTTTCATACGGTCTTCCAGCTGTTGGTATTTTTCATCATCCGGTTCGTCCCCAGAATGATCATTTTCTTCATTTGAAGAGAGAGAGGGTTTAGCAGAACCCTGGTTGCTTTGATTGTCTTCTTGTTCATCATCACCGACTGTTTCAGGGATCGGTGGCTTTTTGAACTTTTTGACTGGAATATTGATCTTTCTTCTCAGGTGACTCACACCTGCAGATCCTTTGGGCTTCTTTTTCTTCTTGATTATCAGGGCTTTCAGTTCTTCTTGCCCCTTTGCCAGTTCCAAAATTGCCACTTGAACCTGGGCATTCTGTGCTTCGAGATTCTTGATGCTCATTTCAGATTCCATCTCTTCTGACTGAAATAAACAGCGAGAAGATGAGAAATCCGTCATGTGAACCTGTTATGAAATGTGTATGACTGGATGCCATGTGTATGCAATGTATGAAATGCAAATGCAATGTATATGAATGCAATGTATGTATATGCAATGCATGAAGTGAAATGTGTGTGCAATGTTTCAAGGATCTTAGAGTTTAGATTTGTTAAAGAAGAAACAAACGTTAGTTAATCAATTTATTTCTCTTTTTTTTTTGCTTCTTTTTTCTTTGCCTCATTTGGGCTTACAAGACAGAAATAAAATAAATGATCCTTCAGGTCTACCGTGGACGCTTTCTCTTTGCCCCCAGGAATGTGTTGATCTGCTGTTCTTCTTGAAGCTGTCCGGTGAGCTCCAATATCCTTCTCTCATAGTCTTGACAGTATGATTTGAAGGTGTCTCTTTCCTCTTTGAGTTGAACCCAAGATTTTTGCAACTCTTCTAGGTAGGTTGGCATATCAGGGTGTAGAATAACTTGAGGTTCATATCCTTCGACCTCTGGTTCAATAGTCACAGGTAGAACAGCGGGATATGGCATAAGGAGTTTCTGAGCATGAGTGCGGACCCATCTGAGGTAGGGTTCCATAGGAATAGAATTCCATTGCCCCAGAGTTTTGCTTTCTATTCTATAGACACTACCCCATGCATGTATGAACCTTCGTCGGTGCCTATGAGAATCATTCTCGTAATCAAACACAATGCCATGGATAATCATGTCATGAGGACCGTTGCTCCTTGCATATCCGAATTGGCGTAGAGCTAAAGAGGGATTGTAAGTGATGCCTCCTTTGATGCCAAGGAGTGGCACATTAGGGTACTCTCCACAATGATCAATGATAGTAATGTCTCTTTGAAAGAAGTTGTTCCACCGGATATCTGAATGAGACAAAGACATAATCCTGTGAGACCATTGCATTCTTTGTTCATTTCTCAACACTGATCGGGGAAGATGAAATGTAAACCACCTAGCCAGTAGTGGTATACAGCACATGAGAGTTCCTCGTTTCTTCATGGTACGAGTGTGTAGAGAATGTAGAATGTCTCCCAGCAAGGTTGGTACCGGGTTACAGATTAGGAAAAGGTTGATGATGTGTACACTTATGAACTGGTCGGGATTAGGGAATAAAACCAACCCATAGATCAAAAGTGCCATAACTTCCTCAAAAGCTGGATAACTTTTGTTTTCTAGTAGTAGTCGAGCCTTTTCCAACAAGAACTTGGCAAGCAAACCCTCAACTCCACTCTTTGTTTCCCAATTGGACTTGATTTCTGATTTCCGCAGATGTAAAGCAGCAGCAATGACTTCAGGTTTTGGAATCCTTTCTAAACCAGTGAAAGGTAATTGATTTCGAACAGGCAATCCCATTAGTTCAGAGAATTCTTCCAAAGTGGGTACCAACTGGTAATCAGGAAAGGTAAAGCAATGATGTTCAGGGTCAAAGAACTGGAACAGAACCCGTATCAGGTCTTCTTCAAATTGTGAGGTAACAAAATGGAGTAGGTGACCATGCTTTTCAGTGAATTGAACATTCCTGGGGAATTCTGACACCAAGTCTTTTAGTTCAGATGGTATCGTTGAGATGTTGATTCGGATGTAATCTTTGGTGGCGGGAGCCATTACCTGCAAAAACAAAGGTAAACTCTTTGATCCTTGAAGTGTTTGGTGCAAAAATGATATGCTTATGATGCAAACATGTGGCACACAAAAACAAATCAAACAATAGCCTTAGGTTTAAAGGCTTGCATGGAGCTGATAGGTGATACCCTCCCCACTGAAGTTGAGTTGGTTAAAACCTGTCCTAGAATAGTATTCGGGTTCTATGATCCTTGGAAGTAACATCTTAATACGGCGCTCGAGCGGCCGATCAAAATATTCCTCGAGGATAACTAACTTCGATCAATTTCAAAGCTAGCCACTTAATAGGCCACAAGTCAAGTTTAACTAAAAAGGTTCTAAGACAAATTAGTGTTTAATGATATTTCGGAAGCCTAATATACTCCTTGATCGTTTTCAAGGGACATCAATATAAACCAAAGTATCACACTAACGATGACTACCAGATCAACCGTATCGGTACATGCCGTACAGTTTCCTTGGTCTATTGTCATATACTTAAGGTATCTCGAGATTCGGGTTAGAATCTTTCACACAAGCAAAATACCCAAGCAAACCTTTGAAAAATAGAGCAATCAAGTCAAACAATTGAAAACATCGACCTATTCTCTTAAGGTAACCCCTTTTAAAAACATTTTGTTTTTTTGAAAGTAATTCCCCAGCAGAGTTGCCAGTTCTGTGGACCTCCGTTTTTAATTCCGGGCCATACCTCTGTTCTGTTAGAGATACGTGAACTGACTCTTTTTATCGCTTAATGCTTTCGCATTTTTTTGAAAATTCACAGAGTCGCCACCGACCTTTTATTTTATCCAATTAAGGAAAGGTTTATAAAAGACACAGAAAAAAGACCTTTAAGAAATTCTGGGTAAGGGGGTAGGTTATACAAAGGGAAGGTGTTAGCACCCTTTGTATCCATGGTTATCCATGGGCTCTTAAGTTTGCTTAGCTCAATTGTTTTTCGATCACTTTTCGATTGCTCTGAAATTGCTCATATGTGGTTCCAAATACTTTTGTAAATTGAATTTTGTAATGATCCGTGTGTGGATGTATACAAAATACTTGTTTATCTTTCGAAAGATATTTTGAAAAGAACGTTAACTTTGTAATAATCCGTGTTTGGACGTATACAAAGTATTGCCTTTTTGGAAAGTTTTGAAAAATCAACAGTGTATGAGAATTTTGTTTGTTTTGATTTGAGCAAGCAAACTAGGAGGTCTACCCTGAGTTGTAAGGTCTTTATCCTATTTCCTTTAAAAATCTATCCTTTCACCGGATATAAAAGCAAGGTTCGATTTTGTACTCAAAACAGTAGAATTTGACTTTGATTTTGAAAGAATGAAAAGGGATTACCTTAAAAGGTGCAAGTGTGATTGTGATTGGATTCAGATATTTATCTTTGAAGTTAGTGATCTAACGGTTCAATTTTATCTTTGACATACACGCAGTTTATATTTGCGGGAAATTAAAATGCGGAAATGTAAAGTGCGGAAAGTAAATCTACGCTATTACATCGATTGTGCAGGAAATGTAAACTAGCCTATTTACATGAATTTGGACATCCTATACATTTATCTAGGAATTTAAATTGCAAGAAAAATAAAAGGGCATGTTTTTGGATTTTTTATGATTTATTTTTAATTATAATTAATGCCTGATTAATTAAATTAAAATGAAGGAAAAAGATGAAAATGGATTTAAACCTAGAAATTAAGTTTAAATATGTACAAAATATTTGTCAATTAATTTTAAAACAAAACTAATTTTTTTGGAATTTTTGAAATTGATTTGAAATTGATTTAAGTTAATTAATACATAATTATACAAATAATTATACAAATAATTAAAACTTAAAGAGAAAATTATTCAAAATATGTACAAAATTAGTTTATAATATATAGACAATATTTGACACAAAGAACAGTTTTTTTTTATGATTTTTGATTGGTTAGAATAATTAAAAAGCAAATATATAAATATATACTAATTAATTATACAAAATATTGAAATTTTGAAGAAAAATAAAATATTTTTATTTTAGAAAATAATATATTATTTTAGAAGTCTAAAAATATTTTTTGTGTATTTTTTGGATTTTTAAAACTATTTTTAATTAATTTAACAAAGAAATTAAAATAAAATAGAAAATAAAAGGATACTGATCCTGTGTGGAAATTTATGAGGGAGTATGATGTGCACGCGTGATCTGGAGCGTTGGATGATTCATTAAATGAAATCAGATGGTCCAGAAATTGAGGCTCATGGTACACGTTACACCTGCAAAGCACAGAATTAGAGGAAAATTTAAAAAGGTACGCGCGCTGCTGAACCAATGAGGGGGAGACACCTCATCGTCTTCAACCTTCAGCCAGGGCTTTTTACAGCGCTTTTATGAAACATGCGCTGTAATTGATGAACTTCAAACCTGCAAAATAGCGAATAGGGGTAAACCTAAAAAGAAATTTGGCGCGATGGTACCATTCAGCTCGTCTGATCCATACGAACCTAATGGTGCTATTTAGAACTTGTAATTTTGCCTAATTTGGAAAGCCCTAATTTTGAAGCTATGAACCCTAAAATGGTAGTTTCGTTTATACGTGTTCAAACTTCAATTAAGTTTCCAGAAATGATCTACACCTCAAACCAAACTTAATAGTATGTCTACATCTTGTTAAACTTGTGTGAATAACCAGATACGAATTGATTTTAGTTTGAACAAATTTGGACCTGTATAGCTCGATTCAGTGAGCTTCAAGGCTTGTAACTGATTGGGATAGTTTCAGTGATGTTCAAGGAAGGTATCTGAATGCTTAGTTTGTATTGAAATGGACTGAAATTACAAATTCGAATTTGAATTTTCTTTGAAACTTTTCAAGTGATTACAAGTGTGTATATGCTAAGCTTTGCTTCTGAACTTGCCTTCCCTATGTTACTGAACTATGATAGCTTATTTATAAGCATTGAGTGCTTAGAATTGAAGCTAATATGCAGCTAGTTGCCTTTGTTGAAATCTTGCATTTTTAATATTAAAAAAACCTTGAATTCTTGACCAAGTCATCTTGCCTTCAATGCACCTGCCTTGCTCTTCAATTCTCTGCAGAAAGGTAGAGATTCCTTGGGTGAGTCATGCTTGATTTGTAAGCTAACCATTATCCATGAATTTTCCTTTTAATTTTAATCTTAAAGTAAGATAAAATCATGCCAAAAATGGATAAAAAAAGGTGTGGGCTTAGTCTTGGTCGTGGGAGGCCCATAGTAACATGGCAAAGATGTTTGAACCATAAAAACTTGGCCCCTTTTGGAAAAAATGCAATTTTGAACAATGTTGGTTTCATGCATTTTCCAAAATTTAGCCAACTTTAACAAGGTGTAAATCCTTCAATTTTTGTCATATGAAGGAGATCTTGCACTTTTTGGAAACCTCAAAGAGTCCTCTAACCAATGCCTTTGGTCTCATGTCAAAATGATTTTTGATGCTCCTTGTGTGTCCTTTTGAAAAAAGTGTCTTTTTGTTGACTTTGAAAATGACCTGTAATGTCTTTGGTCATATTTTTCAAATGGTGAATGCAATGACCATGGGATCAATTGCATTTGAAAGATAATTGAATTTCCTTCAAAATGAGCTTTGGTTTGAATTTTTTGGATGAAGGATGAGAGAGTTATGACCAGTCAAAGTTGAGTTGACTTTTCAGGCAAAAACCCTAATTTTGAATCTTAGGGTTTTGTTGATTTTTGATCTTTCCTTGATGAATTATGATCATCCAATGATCAAATGATGAATCCTTTGACAAAATATGGATTTTGACAAAAAATTTCATTTTGACTGTCTGTTGACTTTTTTGGTCAAACGGGTCGTCTGTTGACTGTTTGAGCTGCTGACGGTGCGTCTGAGTGAATTGAAGTTTGAAAATTTGTATGATGGTACTTTGAGATATTTGGATGTGTATGAAATCCATTTGAGCTCTCAAAAAACTTGTTTCTCCTGTAAAAACAAAAAAACCCTAGTCAGGGACTGTTTGTGTAGGAGACAGTTAAGCGTACCTGATTTTTGTGCAGTGTTGAGTCTCTGCTAATCGCGTGATATTCAGAAGACTTCTAGAACAAAAACCTTGGAATTTTGAATTGTGAAAGATTGATTTGATTGATGGTACAAAACACTGAGAATTGTACTGCCAGCAGTTTGGCTGTCAACTGACTGTCCAGGTATTGAAGCAGCAGTTAGAGTGAAAAATCAACAGTCAAAGTTAATTTTCTTTTTTGTTGTTTTTGTTTTTGTTTTATGTGAAAAATGAAAGTTTATTTACATGACTTGTTAGAAAAACACAGACATAATAAATAACTAATATTTACTGTATGCGGGCAGAATTACCGATAATAACCCTGAAAATCATTTAATGCACAGAAAAATGAATATTTGACTGGCAGAAAACACATAAAATATTATCTGAGTAATTAAGCAATATTATGACAAATAGTACAACATTTAATACTGACAGTACAAATATTACATACTATATTGAACAGTACGACGAATAAACGGTACATTTAAGAAATAAGAAATACGGCAAATCTTAAGAATGACGATTGATAACCCATGCTATGAACAATAACATGTAGATGATTGGGAGCATAACCATTGCAGGTCCACACTCTTCAGGACTATGCAAACAGAAGAAAGTCATGATCACCGTAGCAATGGTGATGACTGTAAGAGACAGTGTCTCTATCCACTTTGCCATTCTTGTCAGGGAAGAAGAGAAAATGGATTATGAAGTGGAAATTTGAGAGATGAATTAGAATTTGATGTGAGATTTTATGGAAGAAAATGAGAGGTATTTATAGAATGGAAAGAAGGATAGAGACGTTGGGGAATAATGTGATTCCGTACAAAAGGAAAATTTGAGTGGAAGTAAGATTTAAAAGAAAGTGGAGATAGTGTTGGAAAAAGAGAGATTTGATTTCTTTGAAAAAGAGATTTGAAAAGATTTTTGAAAATAATGGAATATAGTACAAAAATTAGTGGGAAACAAAAGATAATAATAATCTACTTGTTACCAGTACAGTCTGAGTTTCCTGATTCTGCGCCTGCAAAAAGATTTAACTCTGTACCAATTGTGTCAGTACTATTTATCTGTAAATAAATAAATAGCATGTGTGAAGTAATAAACAGTATTTGGCGTTTGCGTAAGAATAAATTCAACTGCAAGCCAAATTACTGTATAAGAAAAATTCTAAAAACTAAGTATTTCATATGTCAGGATCTTTGTTGAAATAAAAATCCATGATTATATGAGACTCTTAATTTTCAGATTGGAGTTTTCTTGAAAAAAGATGTGGGCAAATTTTGGGGTATAACATGGTCAAAGTACAAAAACATCTGACGAAGAGCTGGAACAGGTAGAGATTCCTGTTGAGGTGGAGCATGTTGATGCTGAATTGCATATCCCTGATGAAATCGAAGAAGAAGCAGAAGATGCTGAGGAAGTTGAGGAAACTGACGATGACTACCTATTGTCGAGAGATAGGTCGAGAAGAGTCATAAAGGCACCTCAGAGGCTTGGGTATGCAGATCTTATAGCTTATGCCTTAATCTCTGCAAGTGAGGTTCTAGACGAAGAACCTAGAGACTACAAGGAAGTTTTGAGGAGTCGAAATAAGACTGAATGGCTGAAGGCCATGTATGATGAGATGAAATCTCTTCATGATAATCATACTTGGGAACTGATCAAGAAACCTGTTGGGGCAAGGTTAGTCAGCTGTAAATGGATTTTCAAAGTTAAGGAAGGAATTGAAGGAGTGACGTCGAAAAGATACAAGGCAAGGTTAGTTGCAAGGGGTTTCACTCAGAAAGAAGGTGTCGACTTCAATGATGTGTTTTCTCCTGTTGTGAAGCATAGGTCCATTCGAATGTTACTTGCCATGGTAGCACAGTTCGATCTTGAACTGGAACAGATGGATGTGAAGACTGCTTCTTGTATGGTGATCTAGATGAAACGATCCTGATGAGGCAACCTGAAGGGTATGTCGAAAAGGGGAAGGAAGATTATGTGTGCAAGTTAAAGAGATCCTTGTATGGGCTGAAACAATCTTCTCGACAGTGGAATAGGAGATTCGACAAGTTCATGGCACACATAAGTTTCATTAGAAGTCAGTTCGACCACTGCGTTTACTTCAGATTTCGACCTGGTAATTCATTTGTTATTTTGTTGCTTTATGTGGATGATATTCTCATAGCAAGCAACAATGTTGAAGATGTGACGAGGGTGAAGGCTGAACTCAATAAGGAGTTCGATATGAAGGATCTGGGAACTGCTTCCAGAATTCTTGGAATTGACATTCGAAGAGATAGAAAGAAGTCTAAGTTATGTTTATCTCAAGACGCATACCTACGGAAGATTCTTGAAAAGTTTGGTATGTCGAATTCGAAGCCAGTTGTGACTCCAACAAACCCTCAATTCAAGCTGAGTAGTGATCAGTGTCCCAGTACTGATGTGGAAAGAGTCTATATGAATAGCATCCCATATGCTAATATAGTTGGTTCTTTGATGTATACTATGGTCTGTACTAGACCCGACATAGCATACGCAGTAAGTCTTGTAAGCAGGTACATGGCGAATCCTGGAAAGGCTCATTGGCAAGCATTGAAGTGGATTTTAAGGTACATAAATGGGTCTCTGAAAAGAGTCCTAATTTATGGTGGAGCCTTGGGTGAAGATGGTAAAGCAGCAATTGGAGGATATGTCGACTCTGATTATGCAGGTTGTATGGATTCCAGAAAATCTATTTCTGGATATGTTTTCACTATGTTTGGCACAACAATTAGTTGAAAAGCAACACTTCAAAAGGTTGTTGCTCTATCAACCACTGAAGCGGAGTATATTGCATTAACTAAAGCTGTGAAAGAAGCATTGTGGCTTGAAGGTTTTGCGAAGGAGCTGAAACTTCAAGGTCAAGGTATCACTGTTAAATGTGATAGTCAAAGTGCAATACACCTGTCGAAGAATTCAGCCTATCATGAGCGAACTAAGCACATTGATGTGAGGCTGCATTTTGTCAGAGGAGTAATCGAGCGCGGAAAAGTCCAAGTGCTGAAGGTTTCGACTGAAGACAATGCTGCTGATATGATCACCAAGACATTACCGAGTTGCAAGTTTTTCCACTGTATGCAGTTGCTAAAGCTGCATGAAGAAAGCTAGTTTGTTCCCTTGATGTTGTAGAGTTAGATCCAAGGTGGAGATTTGTGAGATATTGGATCGAACTCCAATATGGCCGAAGGGTAGCTTCTTGGTTCGACAGGGTTAAGCATGAAGTCGAAGGTTTTTCACATGCTTGTGTCGAAGATGCTAGGGTTGTTAGCATGTTAAATTAGGTTTTAGTGTTTAAACCCTAATTTGTTAAGTTAGCTTGTTTATTAAGTTGACTTGTGTAATGGGCCTTGTGGAAAAAGCCCATTAGTTAGTATGTTAGGTTTTATTATAAATAGCATACTAGTCTCTCATCATTGCTAAGTTGCAAATCCTAATTTAGGGTGAGAGAGGTTATTTGTTATTCTTGTAAACTTGTAATCTTGTTCTAAGAGAAAGTAAAAGAATAGCAGTTATAACCAATTATTGTGTTCCTCTTCTTCCTTGTCCTTTATTCTTCCTTGGTTTATACTTTGTTCTTGGCATTGAATTCACAACAGTTATAATGTTCAAAAGGTTATGGTTATAGTGTTTATGTTGAATTATAATGGTTATGGTTATAATGTGTTGAATTATAATGCTTATAAGGATATAATGTTTATGTTTATGGTTATAATTGTTATGTTTATGTGTTGAATTATAAGACTATAATGTTTATGTTTATATGGTTATAATTGTTATAATGTTTATGTTCGTGATGTCTTATAATTTGTTGGTTTTGTTTCAGATTAGAATAACAAGTTACTAAAAATTGTAGATATGTGCAGAAGACATGTTACTAGAGTTAGTGTGTGTGTGTGTGTATATATATATATATATATATATATATATATATATATATATATATATATATATATATATATATATATATATATATATATATATATATATATATATATATATATAGGGCATATCATATGAGAATGACATATTTATATGAGAATGTGAGAATGAATCTGAACCATTGGATTTTAGAATAAATGGTGGAGATTATAAGTGAATCTTTTTTTTCTCTCTCCTGTATCTAAATAATATGTTATTTATATATGTTGTCATTTTATTAAAAAATACTGTAATTTTATTATAAAATTCGTGCATAATAGACAACATTTTTTTAAAAAATATTTTTAAATGAGACATCAGACAGCGTTTTTTTAAATAAAGTGCAGCCTGTAGGAATTTCACCAAAATATTGAACCAATTCATACTACTATTTAAAAACAATTCACCTTTGATTAAATCAACCTGTTAATTTCTCAAAATGTAAAACAACTTTACAACTAGGATAAATTATATTCCAATGTGTTGAATATACAATTTTTTAATAAAAATTTATTCTCTTAAATTATTAAAAAGTAACATTCAATATCAAAACAATTTTGCATCTAACATATGCCAATCTTAAAACAAACACATTATTATAATGAAAATGAAAAGTGACATTTTTATCTCTTTAATGTACATTAATTTTGCAGAATATCCATATCTATGTTTCTCTTATTCTAAAAAAGTGCACAACTTTTTTAACATTTAGAATGAAATGGTTACTACTACAACTCTTAAATTCAATGCATGTTCCTGGATATTTAATGTTAATTTCATCAGGTGATTCAACTTGCTTCTCTTGCTACTTTGACAATATGTTTCTTGGCAAAACTTTAGAGTTGCATATGGGATGAACAAGCTTTTTAGTTATTAAGTTGAATTGCATATATAAAAAAAAAAAAAACTTATTATTAACCATCAAAGTAAAATTGTATCAACTACATAAATATGAAGTAAAGGAACACACCTTTTGCAAAGTAGTTTCATTTGATGGTACAAATTTCGTATTATTAGTCTTATTCATCTCTAAATCTTTAGAAGCCTTCTTGATAAGCATTTCTGACACAGATTTAAAACCAGATGCTTTGGCAGAACGAGATAGCGCACCAGTAGGTTTGTAACCTCTTTTTTTCCTACAAAGCCACTCTTCTTTTAAAACAAATACACAAAATAATAAAAAAATAAAAAATAAAATAAAATTAGACAACTTACATGCAATAACTACAGTTGCAAATGCCTCTGCATTTTGGACACATCCAATCATTCAAAAGATCTACATCTTTCTCTATTTCACCATATCTAAATTCAACACACACAAATCTATCAACATACAAAAAAGAAAATACATTTTAAACTATTCTACCTTTGAACAAAAATTAAAATAGAATAGAACTAAAAATAAATTCAAATCAAAATTTTAAAAAGTTAACCAAACCTATTTATGAGGCATCTGTGACAAAATTTTAGGACACATGGCTTTCCATTTCTTGGATTCTTACATGTGGCCACAATGTTGCTCTTTTTTCTTCTTCGGCACTTCAATATGAAAATCCAAGCCAACCAATACATTAACCTCAAAATTGAAAATCCAAGAGACAAATAATAAATCAAATATCAAGAAACATAAAAGTGTATATCTTCGAACATTATTACAATACAACCCATCTTGTATTTGTTATATTAATTTGGAGCTTGAGAAAGATCTATACAATTACAATATTAACCGCATTAATTGCATGCATTCATACAAAAAAAAAAATAGATGTCTTTTTAATAATCAAATTTAAAAAGAACATTTCAAGTAACCAATTTTTCGAGTAGCAATACCATTTTTTCGAGTATGTCACAAGAGTATTATACAAGAACAATAAGACAATATCATAAAAGAGATGATTCAATAAAAAAAAAAAAAACTGAGCTAAACTATTATAGAATAGATGTGAGAATTCAACCTGATGACAAGTTTTTTCATTTTTGATTGGAGAAATTCTGCTATCATTGATGTGCAGTGAAGAGGAATCAAGTTCCGTCTCAAGGGTGGGGGGACACCATCTAATAGGAATAGCAAACATTGGTTCGAACACAATCAAGAAAACTTAGAGAGAGAAGGAGACAGAAAGAGATTTTCGAATAAAATTGACGAGTTTATACAACAACAAAAAAATCATTTATATAATATGATAAGTTGGTGGAAGAGGAATTCGTTTTTAAATAAAATAATTTGAAAATTTGTTATATTAATTTTTCAAACATGGAAAACAGTCTAATTTAGTAATATTTTTAAACGAAACGATATGCATTTTTGAATTGAAATAAATGGAATCCAAGAAAAGAATATCCATTATAAATGTTTATATTTTTAGTATTTAATAATAAATATTGATTTTTTAGTATTTTAATAATAGTATTACTAATAAATACATTAATTGTTTCAATTTTATAAAATATAAAATAATAATAAACATTAAAAAACCTCCATTTATTAATAGAAAAATATTTAATTTTTTACTAGATTTTCCTTATAATTAAAAATAATTTTAAAATAATTATAATATATATAAGTATATCTATATATAACTTTCTATTATTTTTTAAGGAATATTATTTTCTCAATTTAAATAAGTAATATGTATTTATTAATTTTATATTTGATTACTTTTTACATTAAATACTTTTTTTCTTAAAAAAGTATATTTTGTCCTCGTATGAAAATAAACTAAATACTATTTCATTTTCAACAAAATTAATTATATAAAAAAAAACAAGAGCGATTCATTCGTACAGAGAGAAAAATATTCCATTTAAAAAGAATAATCTAAATCTATTAAAATTTTTAAAGTTTAATGAATGTATTTGATAAATTTATAAATATATAGAATGGATTGATAGTGTATAAATAGATTCATTTTCAACCCTAACACTCTATATAAATAAAATATTTTTAAAGGAATTATTTTTTTCTCAATAAAAAAATAATTCTATGTTTATTTTAATTTATTCTAACTTTTTAGATTAAATAATTTGTTAGCTTAAAAAACATATAAAAAGGAAAATTATATTATTTTTGCCCTCATAAGAAAAACCAAATAATATTTTATTTTAAACAAAATTAAAATAAATAAATCACTACTTTAAAATATATCTTTGGTAATATTACTACAACCGCAACCGTAGTAATAACTCATTTTTCACACATCAGAAATTTTTAATATTTTATTAAAATTAATTTAATCACAGTCCTATAACACAACTGTTGTGATATATTAAAGTTTGCTTGCTTTGATTCCCTGCATCAACAAAAAAAATTGTTATAAAAAGGAATTTTCATTATACTCTTATAAATATATTAAAATAAGAATAATTATCATCACAGTTAATACTAGAAATTGTTGTGAATAGTTCTTATTATCACAGTTTTTATTAACAATCGAGGTGATAAGTTATATATATATATATATATATATATATATATATATATATATAAGCGAAGTTTTATCAAGTTTTTGTACAGAATAGTCGTCACACTCAAAACAAAAGCCTAACATCTCTCTCTTTCACATGCAACAAATTCGTCCTTATAAGCTTCTTTAAAATAAAAGCTAATCAAGTATTCCATTTTTCATATTTGTTCTATGTATGACACTAGTTCTTTTTAAAAAGGGTATTTTCATTTGATATAATATTCTTGTTTTTTTCATTTGGGTGATGTTCCATGTATGTGGTTAATGTCATGGTGTTTATGTTTCGAAATGTGATTCAAGAGTTTATGTTTCTAAATCTGATTACAATTTATGTTTTCAAATCTCTTTACATTTGTCATGGTGTTTTTTTTACAATGATGAAAATTAACTTAAGAAAGTGCATATTATAGGTGTGGCCCACATATGATTTGTGTTGCTATAGAGAAACAATATAAGAAGTATGAAGCTATTGTGTAAACTTAATCCACCTTGTATTTTTTCTTCATAGCAACACAAAGTAGATTAACTTCAACTACTAATTTCACGAATCTCTTCAATAAAAGGTACGTTCGTGAAACATTTTATGTTGTATGTTGTTGTTTGGTTGATAAAACATATGTTGTTGTATGTTGTTGTTATTTTGTGGATAAATGTTGATAAATGTTGTTGTATGTTGTCGTTGTTGATAAATGTTTCTCAGAACAAGAACAAAACATTACTAAGTCATAAGAAAAAAGTTTCTTGTGACTTAACAATGTTTTGTTTTTGTGAATCTTGCAACAATATTTATTATGCATATTGACAGAAGATCAAGTTGAGTTTATTATATCATATGTATGTTGTATTTTAAATTGATTTAGAAAATACAATCTGAAAATTAAATTATATTTAAAAATCAAATTTGATTGATCAATATTTTTCTAATTGCATGCATCTCATAATTCATTTATCGCTTTTAACATATAAAATACGGTTCAATGACCTAAGTCCTTCATAGTATTCCTTCTCTTCTAGTTTATTTTGAATAACATCAATTTATTGACTAATTCTTACTCATCATCGTTACTATCATCATTATTGATATGATGATGAGTCATAATTAGTCAACAAATTGATGCTATTCAAAATAAAATAGAAGGGAAAGAATCGATGATATAAATGACTTAGGCTATTGAACCATATTCTATACATTAAAGACTGAGATATGAGTAATGAGATGCATGCATTTCGTGAAAAATGGTTCATTTAAGTTATTTTTCAATAATAATTTAATATTTAGATTATTTTCTTCTACATCAATTTGAATGGTTGTATTTGTTTAGTGAGATGTAGGAAAAACAATCTACATATTTTATAATAAACTCATGTATACATACCATAAAAATTATCTTTTGTAACCGTTGTGAAATTTTAATTATTTTCATGATAAATTGTTGTTGTTTTGTTTCGAACCCATGACAAAAATATATACCACAGTGGTTGTATTAGATAACTGTTATGATAGGATACAACCAGCCACAAGTATCATTGATCGAACGGGGTCAAAAATATGGGCAAAAATGGTTCATTGATTTGCCCAAGTATCATTAGATAACTATATATTTGGGCAAAAATAATTAATTGAATTGGTTAATTGATTATTCATTTGTTTTAATTTTCACACCTTGTTTTTATTAATTTTGTCTAAAAATTGGCTATTAAATTGGGGGAATTCAAAGAAAGTAGGGGGTTAAGCCCGAACGTGTGCCCAGGCTCGCTGGGCTGTAAAAGCACCTCGATATATATATATATATATATATATATATATATATATATATATATATATATATATATATATATATATATATATATATATATATATATATATTATGTTTTTACATGAATACTTTTTTTCAACTTTAATAAAGTAAATATGTTTTATTTATCTCTTTTTCAAACTTTTTATATTAAATAATTTTTTTCTTAAAAAAACATATAAAAAGGAAAATTTTATTATTTTTTCCTTATAAAAAATTGAATACTATTTTTATTTTCAACAAAATTAAAGTATATAATAAAATAAGATTAATTTATTGGATTTCAGAGAGAAAATGTGATCCATTTACCAAAAAAACTGAGTCAAATATATTATTTATTTTTATGTTCATTGAATGAATTTGATAAATTTATTGATATCTAAATTGAATTGATATTGGATAAATCGATTCATTTGCAACCATACCCATCTATGTTCAAAGGGTGACTTTAATTATTTGTTTGAGTTGGAAATGGATTCACGGTTTTGGCCATCTCTTTGTAATTTTGTTGTGAACTTTCGTTCTATTGATATATCTTGTTTACAAAAAAATGATAATATTCAGTTATAACTTTTTTTCGGCTTGATTAGGATTGAGACCCGCTTTGGTTGGAATTATGTTTTGCTTAATTTTGTTTTTAGTACACTGATGGTGCTCATGTTTATATGTTTTACTCTTTTTTTACTAAGCTATTTTGATCTATTTTGTTATTCAAAGAAATGTTGGGAGGTGATTATGTTGAGAGGATTTTTGGTCTCTTCTCCTCGTATATTCAATTATATGTGATCAAAGTTAGAGGAATTAACTTGCCACCATCAGACTTATATCTTTCCCTCGAATCGAATGAAAAAAACCATTATAATCCTCATTACAACGGTCAAGGGCTACTAAAGCGCTTTTTTTGGGCTACTAAAGCGCTTAAAAGCGCTGCCAAAGCCAGCGCTGCCGTAGGTAACGACAGCGCTTTTGAAAGCGCTCTCGTAGCACCTCCTATAGCAGCGCTTTTATCCAGAAAAGCTCTCTCGTATCCCCCCTATAGCAGCGCTTTTTCCAGAAAGCGCTCTTGTACCCCCCCTATAGCAGCGCTTTTTCATGAAGCGCTTTCGTAGGTTGCGCATTTTTTTATTTTTTATGTTTTTTTATCTTAGGAAGCGCTTTTAGTTAGAAAGCGCTTTCGTAGGTGGGCCTTTAAGAGCGCTTTTAAAAGCGCTGTCGTTGCTAAACGCAGTATTTTAAAGTGCAACCTGTAATTTAAGCCTCCCAGTTCGATCTGTAATTTATTTTCAACCTGTAATATTTCGACTTGTAACATATTTTCAACCTGTAATATTTTCAACCATATGTAGGACAATATAATACCATTATATACCATGGATAAAATACCATTATATACCAAAATAAAATATATATACCATGGATAAAATACCATTATATACCAAAATAAAATATATATACCATGGATAAAAATACCATTATATACCAAAATAAAATATATATACCATGGATAAAATACCATTATATACCAAAATAAAATATATATACCATGGATAAAATACCATTATATACCAAAATAAAATATATATACCATGGATAAAATACCATTATATACCAAAATAAAAGATATACACCATTAATATAAGCCCGAAATTCGTGTCCTTTGCATAATCACATGTTTACTAACAGATACATATATAACTAAATCATCAACAGAATATAAGCCTGAAATTCTTAAAATCCGCCGAGCGCACGGTCATGGTCCTGCAAAGTATGAACAGAACATTACGGTCAATTAAAACAGTCCCCACAAAGTTTCAAAACATTCCCCACAATCTTTGATGTCGGTGAAATCAAAATACGTGTCAAAAAAAGAAAATTGTCGGAATTGAACGAAATTTACATGGCTATGGTAAAACGTCCTCACGGACTCAAAAATGAAGTCGGTTTTCCGAAATTCAGACCCTAAGCCCGGCTTTTGATTACGGGCAGAAGCAAAACCGATAAAAAAACAGTCCCGAAATGTAAAGATAAGTGCATGAGCAGCTCCGGAATCGTCAAAATAGTATAGTTACATGTAAAGAAGTCGACAAACGGATACATGGTTCAAAAGTTATGTACAAAACGAAAATATGCACCAAAATTGAATAAGTATTGAAAAAAACTAGACAAACTATATAACTTCTATCAATTCCAAACCGTAGTAAATGCGATGCCAACTGATTCCCGTCAACCTTACCCCATAACAGCAACCCATGCAAGGACACGCCATTCGAATCGGGTCTTTGCTATGCGCAACCGCAAACTTAACGAATTCCCATACCCCTTTCTCGTACTCTTTTGACAATCGGTTTGAATTCATCCATGTCTTATCCATGTCTTAATTAAGCTAAACAAAAATGATCAAACTTTCACTCTTCACAAGTAACCCCTATAGCGAATTCAATTCACAAAGTTAGTAAGTTTTCAGATTGAATTTATCCTCTATATGTCCTAGCATGGATTCAAGTTATCCGCCATTTTTACAAATTCAAGTTTTCAGATTGAAAATTTTAAAAATCTTGGGCGATATTGGAATTTTGGCGAGCATACTGAAAATCAAAATAAAAAATAGGTTTAAAATTGTTCCAAATATTTAGCTTGAGATTTGTTCTGATATTTTCGTAGCCATATTGTAGCTGTAGAGTTGGAAAATATAAATTCAACCTTGATATTTTGCTACAGTTTAGTTGTCGTTTAGCTAGGAATATTTTAATATTAGTTTGAGTTTTGTTAGGAAAAGTTTGCCAAGGTAATTAGCCACTCAATCCATGCTAGGACATATAATGTAGTTAATCCCCAATAAAGCTCCAACTAATTTTGTTTGATAGAGATTAGCTACAAACTAGCTGGTATATTTGCTGTAGCTAATCAAAGATTTTCTTGTTGTGGTAACCAAATATTTGTAGGAACTTCACCAAAATATTGAACCAATTCATATTTCTATTATAACAAAAGAAAACAATTCACCTTTGGTTCATACAACCTGTTGATTTCTCAAAATGTAAAACAACTTTACAACTAGGGTAAATTATATTTCAATGTGTTGAATATACAATTTTTGAATAAAAATTTATTTTCTTAAATTACTAAAAAATAACATTCAATAGCAAAACAATTTTGCATCTAGCATATGCTAAACTTAAAACAAACACATTATTATAATGAAAATGAAAAATGCACGACTTTTTTATCCTATTTTTTTTAAGCAAGTTGAATTGATAGGAGAACATTAATGAACATTAATTTTGCAGAATATCCATATCTATGTCTCTCTTATTCTAAAAAAGTGCACAACTTTTTTAACATTTAGAATGAATCTAACCTTGAGAAAATGTACTTAGCAGAAAAAAAATAATTTTAATGAGAATACAAGCTCATTTGCTCTATTGACGGCTTGATAGATTGAAATCGTTACTACATCACTTGCATTCAATGCTTGTTTTAGGATACTTAATGTTAATTTCATCAGGTGATTCAACTTTCTCTTGCTATTTTGATAATATACTACTTCTTGGCAAAACTTTAGAGTTGCATCTGAGATCAGTGAACAAGCTTTTTTGTTATTAAGTAGAATTTCATATATAAAAAGAAGCTTATTATTAACCATCAAACAAAGTAAAATTGTGTCAACTACAATAAAGTAAAGGAACAAAGCTTTTCCAAAGTAGTTTCATTTGATGGTACAAATTCGGTATTATTAGCCTTATTCATCTCTAAATCCATAGAAGCCTAGTTGATAAGCATTTCTGACACAAATTTAAAACCAGATGCTTTGGCAGAACGAGATAGCGCACCAATAGGTTTTTTACCTCTTTTTTTTTCCTACAAAGCCACTCTTCTTTTAGAACTAACACACAAAATAGTAAAAATAAAAAAATAAAATCACAACACGAAATTCAAATTACGTAATCAAATGACAATGTTGCTCAGTTTTCCATTTCTTGGATTCTTACATGTGGCCACAATGTTGCTCGGGTTTCTTCAGCACTTCAAAATGAAAATTCAAGCAAACCAATGCATTAACATCAAAATTGAAAATCCAAGAGACAAACAATAAATCAAATATCAAAAAACCTAAAAAGTGTAAGCCTTCGAACATCATTAGAATACAACCCATCTTGGATTTGTTATATTAATTTGGAGCTTGAGAAAGATCTATGCAATTACAATATAGATCTTGAGCTAAATCATTAAAACATCCTTTATACTAACAATTTTCCAAACACCAATTTAAACCCCATTACTTATATGCATGCATTCATACAAAGAAAATAGATATCTTTTCAATAATCAAATTTTAAAAAAATGAGGGAGTTTAATTTGGCGCTTCTTAATAAATGGAGGTGGAGAATATTATCGGAAGAAAATGCTTTGTGGTACCATGTATTGAAGGCTCGTTATGGAGACATTAATTTAATTGTCTTTCAAGGGGAAAAAGGTGGCAATTCTAGGAATTCCAAATCGGTGTGGTGGAAGGATATCATTTCTTTAAAACAAGAGGATTATAAAGATGTTTTTGCCAACAAAGCTTCTTTTATTATTGGTAATGGGTTTTCAACTTCTTTTTGGGCCGCCCCTTGGTTAACTTGTGGTAGGTTGAGGGATGTTTATCCGCTTTTATATTCTTTGTCTCTTTTGAAGGAGGCTTCGGTGGGAAGTATGGGTGGGTGGATTTTGGGTGAGTGGGAATGGGGTGATTTTGGAATTAACAACTTCAATTCTAGTATCATTCTTGAAGACATGTTATCTCTTCGGACCCTTCTTCAACCGGTCTCTCCTAGTATGGATTCAAAAGATAAAGTAAATTGGAAGGAGGGAGAGGAGCAAGCGTTTTCGGTGAAAGATTGTTACTCTTTTCTTTGTTCATCTAGTATTCCGTACGGCCCGGCTAATGCTCATGACAAGGCTTTTTTTGAAGTTTGGAAGATGTTAGTTCCTCAAAATATAAAAGCATTCGGATGGAGATGTTTCATCGAGAGACTACCAACAAGAGACTTGCTTCTTCATCGAGGTATTATTAATAATAATTGCG
Source organism: Vicia villosa (assembly GCF_029867415.1). Lineage (NCBI taxonomy): Eukaryota > Viridiplantae > Streptophyta > Magnoliopsida > Fabales > Fabaceae > Vicia > Vicia villosa. The sequence continues at coordinate 169,234,588 of NC_081181.1, forward strand.
ATGTGTCTTGCGTTTTTTGTAGTATTTTCCCCGAATCTTCGTCCCATTATTTGTTGTTTTGTCGAGTTACCGGTTTGCTTTGGAAGAAGTGGCGGAATGGATTGATTTTGTTGATTTTAAAGGGGGGAGCTTTTTGGAGAGTTTCAATAAGTGGTGCTTCTTTTGTAAGAGTAAGGGTGTTAAAAAAGGTAAAGAAGGAAGTATTTGGCTGGCCATTGTTTGGTGCTTATGGATTCTTAGGAATGCCATTATTTTTAAAGAAGAGGATTGGGACATTATGGAAGTGGTTGGTAATATTAAAGCCATGGTTTGGAGGTGGTCTTTAATAGGAAATATTACACATACCAATTGCAACTATTATGAGTTTTGTAAAAATCCTTTGTTTTATATCTCTTAGGTTTCATTTGGTGTGTAATTTTTCTTTTCCGAATTGCATTATCGGATCTTTTTATAATCGGGTTTGAGAATTTCTATTCTCTTTTCAATGAAGCTTGCTTAAAAAAAATAAATAAATAACATTTCAAGTAACCACTTTTTCGAGTAGCAATAACATCAAGCAAATAATTTGTGTTTTCGTCATATGCTAACAAATGTAGCCCATCTTTGTTTGCTCTTTTATACAAATAATTTTATTTCTTAAATCTTATCATATTAAATAATTGGCAAAATAGCCTTTTTGGTCCCGTATGTCAACCCCGAGGTTCATTTTGGTCCCTTAACTTCAAAAAGTTTCATATTGGTCCCTTAACTCTTCAAATGGTGTCATTTTAGTCCTTTTTGTCATATTAGCGACGAATTTAGCGACCAATTTTTGAGTTTTTTCGTCGCTAATATGACAAAAAGGACTAAAATGGAACCTTTTGAAAAGTTAAGGGACAAATATGAAACTTTTTAAAGTTAAAGGACCAAAATAAACCCCGAGGTTAACATACGGGACCAAAAAGAGTATTTTGCCAAAATAATTACAGTTCATAAAAAATTACTACACAATCTTAAGATATGAAACACATACACATACATGAAAATGAGCATAATACACAACACTAATAAAGTTAAAAGATTGAATATAACAGCATATATCAATGACACAAGAGTATCATACAAGAACATAAGACAATATCATAAAAGAGACGATTCAACAAAAAAGAAAAATGAGCTAAACTTTTATAGAATAGACGTCAGAATTTAGCCTGGTGACATTTTTTTTCATTTTTAATTGGTGAAATTCTGCTAGGATCAACCTCAATATCATTAATGTTCAGTGAAGAAGAAACGAGTTTCGTGTCAGGGGTGGGGGGACACCATCGAATTGGAATAGCAAACATTGTTTTAAACACAATCAAGAAAAATAAGAGAGAAAGGAAGAGAGAGATTTTTGAATAAAAGCGACGAGTTTGTAAAAAAAATCCTTTATATAATATTATAAGTTGGAGGAAGAGGCATTCGTTCTTAAATAAAATAATTTGAAATTTTGTTATATGAATTTTACAAATATGGAGTAGGCTACCTTAAGAAAGCGCTTTTATAAAAGCGCTGCTATATGGTAAGATATGAAAGCGCTGCTATAGGGGTAGGCTACGAAAGTGTTTTTAGGAAAAAAAGCGCTGGTATAGGGCTAGCTACGAAGGCGCTTTTAAAAGCGATGGCGTAGCTTATTTAAAATTAAATTTTTTAAAACAAAAGTAACAAACGCGCGTTTTGCCTCAAATGCATCTTATCGAACTTACTCCATCTCCAGCTAGGGTTTCTTCTTCACCTTTTCCTTTTTTCTTCAATCCAATTCCAATGGCCGACGAATCCCAATACGACGCTACTCCACCCTCCCTCAAACGCAAGTACGACGAACCACCTCCTCACTCCAGACCCACTGGTTTCTCTGACGGCCCTCCTTCCTACAACAACGTCCCTCCCCTCGCCACCATCGAATTCGATAACAATGCCTGTGATCCAGAGTTTTTCCTCACAATCAGAATCAGCAGAAGTAAGACCCAACAATAGGTCAAATTTCGATGCTTCTGAAACGACGTCGTATAGTTCTTCCCAATTTCAAAAACCTATACCTAAAAATAAGGGAATACTGTGCAAACGACGGAATCCTAGAGTTAGTGTTCGCCGCACAAGGGTTAATAATGTTGCCGCCATTGGTTTTCCTCTCGGAATGTCGTTCACCGCTGTTATGGCTCAGGTAACGGAACTCGCTAAAGCTCTTTTTTTTAAAGAAATTTGCTTTCTCATAATTATGTACTGGTTGATGTTCGAAAGCTTAAAAATTGATGCTTTCAATCAAATATGTTATTTTTTTCATTGATACTGTTAAAAATTATGATTTTGAATGGATTGATTTTGTAACTGTTAATCAAGAAATAATCAAACACATTTATTGTGAATAATTTACATTCATAGAATAGGAAATTAGCCATTATAAGTTGTAATTAGTTATTATGAGTTGTAATTAGTCATTATGAGTTGTAATTACCGACACTATTATATATATTATCAAATGCAATGAGAAAAGGATTAAGCCAGAATTCATGACATGGTATCAGAAGGGTTCGATCTAACCTGTGACTCCTTGTTTTCTTGGCTGAATAGCGACACCCCACTAGGTCGCTCTTGAAATCGTGTTTCTTGTTTGTATTTCTCGAAATCGCGTTTCTCAATTGAAATCTTTCAATTGCCGTTTCGTGATTTCTTCATTGTTGTTGCTTCGTGATCTTGACTCCGTGTTTACCGCATCTGTGATTGTTAATCATTTGGTGCTGCTAACATATTGTGCTTTGCGATTCCGTTTCGTATTCTCGGCGATTCCGCTTGGTGATTGTTGGTCTTGGTGATTCTGTTCGGTGATCGTGGTTTCATTGTTGGATTGTTGGCGATTTCTAGATCGTGGGTGTTTCTTCACCGTTCGTTAGCTACTGCGTGGTTTCCTAGTTTAGCTACTGCGTGGTTTCCTGGTTTGCTTACCATTGTTTTACTATTTATTTAATTGTTATTATTAAATAAATTGGTTACACGTGCACAGGATTTGGATTTATCCTATTTATTTATTAATACAAAGGGGTTATATCTAATGATGGAAAATGAAAAGAATTTTTGTGTCCGTTTTACCGGCAAGAATTATTCTACATGGGAATTTCAGTTCAAGATGTATGTTAAAGGAAAGGGATTACGGAGTCATTTAGATGATGTTTCTAAGGCACCGACAGAGAAAACTAATTTAGATGCGTGGGAAACTAAAGATGCTAAAATCATCACTTGGATTCTCAACAGTATTGATCCTCACATGATCAATAACTTACAGTCTTTTTCAACTGCTCAAGAAATGTGGAATTATCTAAAGCGCATTTACAACCAGGACAATTCGGAAAAACATTTTCAGCTGGAGTTAGAAATAGCCAACTACAAACAAGGTGATTTGTCTATTCAAGAATAAGGCACCGACAGAGAAAACTGATTTAGATGCGTGGGAAACTAAAGATGCTAAAATCATCACTTGGATTCTCAACAGTATTGATCCTCACATGATCAATAACTTACAGTCTTTTTCAACTGCTCAAGAAATATGGAATTATCTAAAGCGCATTTACAACCAGGACAATTCGGAAAAACATTTTCAGCTGGAGTTAGAAATAGCCAACTACAAACAAGGTGATTTGTCTATTCAAGAATACTATTCTGGTTTTTTAAATCTCTGGGCAGAACACTATGCTATTATACATGCTAATGTTCCCAAGACCTCTCTCGCGGCTGTTCAAGAGGTTTACAACACAAGTGTTCGAGATCAATTTCTCATGAAATTACGTCCAGAATTTGAGGTTGTCAGAGGTGCCTTGCTGAATAGGAATCCTGTTCCTTCTTTAGATACATGTGTTGGAGAACTTCTAAGGGAGGAACAACGTCTTATTACTCAATGAGCCATGTCTCATGATGCTACCATTTCCGAGTCCGTGACGGTTGCATATGCTGCTTAAAGTAAAGGTAAAAATCGTGATATGAAACAGGTTCAGTGCTTCTCTTGCAAACAATTTGGTCATATTGCTCGTAGCTGCAATAAGAAGTTTTATAATTACTGCAAGCAACAGGGTCATATTATCTCTGAGTGTCCCACACGTCCTCCACGACCAACACAACGTTCAGTACAGGCATTCCATGCAACTACAAATCATGCGGTTGGTCCTTCCACTAATGGGGCATTAAACAATGGTGCTATACAACCTAAATTGATTCAACAAATGGTACTTTCCGCTCTCTCGGTCTTGGGAATTCAGGGTAAGTCTTCTAATGTTTCTCGCCCATGGTTTCTTGATTCCGGTGCATCCAATCACATGACAGGTTCTTCAGAGTATTTGAACAATTTACACTCTTATCATGGTAATCAGAAAATTCAAATAGCTGATGGTAATACTTTATCTATTACGGATATTGGCGACATAAACTCTGATCTTCGGGACGTGCTTATATCACCTGGACTTGCGTCTAATTTATTATCTGTGGGTCAATTGGTAGATAAAAATTATGATGTTAACTTTTCTCGTGATGGTTGTCTTGTGCAGGAACAGGTGTCGGGGAAAGTGATCGCGAAGGGGCCTAAAGTGGGAAGATTGTTTCCACTTCAGTTTATTTCTAATCATATATCTCTTGCTTCTAATAATGTTTTGAACTCTTATGAGGATTGGCATAGAAAATTAGTGTGAATACAAGATTACACTCAAAGATGTTTTTGATTCATGGCAAACTCAAATAAGCATTCAAACAACAAGACGGAAGCAGAAAACCCAAAGAAAAGCAAGCATTGATCACTCATAGGTCAACCCATTATGTTTATATGTTTATAGGTTGTCTCAACACAAGCAAAACAAGAAGAATGCAAAAAAAACAGCAGTTAGGTCGACCTACCATCAACCCAGGTCGACCTAAAATGGAGAAAAATTCATATACCCCTGCTAGGTCGACTCACACATCATTTAGGTCAACCTAAATTGATGAATTCTACATACCAGCCTGTTAGGTCGACCTACACATCAACTAGGCCGACCTAATCTGTGAAAATGTCCCCAGAATGCATCAGAAGAGGATTCTGGTCGACCTACTCCTTCAACAGGTCGACCTAACTGGGAGCAAAATTCTGCAAGCTCTGTTAGGTCGACCTAAGCACTACAAGTGGTCGACCTAACTGATCAAGAAAGTTCAAAAATCAGTTTTTCTTGGTTCTAACTGTTATGCAATCATATATATATTGTGCAAGGGTAATTATTCAAGAAACACCAACGACTGAAAGATATATAAACGCTTCTCATCTTCGTTCTTCATCATCTCCAACACAATTACACATAATCATTCTTGCGTTGCGGGTTAGTGATGAGTTCGATAACGTCCATGGAACAGAATTGAAGATTCCTAGTGGGTGAAGGTTTGTGGGGTTTGTTGGTGAATAAAATCTGCGGGTTTTGTCCTCCACGACGGGTGGTTCTTGGGGGTTTTTATCAAGAGGCGTTCATTGAGGATTCGGCTGAGTGTAACGATTGAGGAACGGGGAGTTCAAGGAATCAAGACACTGCAGAAGGGAATCAAAGTGAAGCTCTTGGATAACCTTGATCTGGCTCAAGATTAAGGGGGAAGAAGATTCAAAGGATCGACATAATTGGTTTATCGTTTATCGCTTTGTTATCTTCTTTGTATATACTACTTTCAACATTAATGAAAGATTACCCAATTTCAATTTGGAATTGGGGGCAGACGTTGTCGTAGCGAGGACGATCGAAGAACTGCCTAAACAAATATCGTGTTCTTGTCGCTTTTACTTTTTCATCTACATTCTGTTCATATTTGGTTATAATAGCAAATTGATCAACGATTCGAGTGTTAAGATTGTGAATTAAGTTCGTTCATAAACATCACAATCCATCACACATTGAATTACTTTCAATTTGATCATTATCACCAAGTGTTTGTATATTTGTTTCTATCACTCTTACTGCATTGCAAACATTGTCCATCATACAAAAAGTTAATCTGATTTTCATAAGAGAAACATCTTGATTCTGCGACATATACTCTTATCATTTACTTCAAGTCTTTGACTGGTTTTTCCAAACACATATATAATCGTTTCGATAGTGGTTCGGAATAGACGCGAGTCGATTCAGAACTCACTTCCGCTGAAAAGTCGTTTAAATCCGTAAAACTGTGAACGATCTATTCACCCCCCCTCTAGATCCTAAGGCCAGCGTCTAACAAGTGGCATCAAGAGCTCTGGTTTATTCCGTGCTACGTGAAACACTTATTGGAAAGATGGCTTCCGGACCTAAAGGGGCACATAATAGAGCTCCAGTTTTCAACGGCGAAAACTACGGCTATTGGAAGGATTGTATGTGTGTCCATATCAATGCAGTTGATAGGAACATCTGGACAGCTATTGTCAATGGTCCATTTCAGATCACCATGACAAATGCAGCTGGTGCAGTTGTTCCAAAACCAGAAGATACTTGGAATGCTGAAGATGAAAAGAGATATGCATACGATTGGAAAGCGAGAAACATTCTAATCTCAGCTCTAGGAGTTGATGAATACTATCGCGTTTCCCATTGTAGATCAGCTAAAGCTATGTGGGACACATTGCAAGTTGCCCACGAGGGAACGGATGATGTCAAACTAGCTAGGATCAATACGTTAACTCAAGAGTTCGAACTTTTCCACATGGAAGATGGTGAAACCATCGAAAGCATGCAGAAAAGATTCGTTCACCTGAAAAATCGATTAAATTCTCTTGATAGACCTGTTTCCAATGCAGTTGCTACTAACAAAATCTTAAGGTGTTTGAACAGGGAATGGCAACCCAAAGTTACAGCAATTAAGGAAGCAAATGATCTCAACACTTTAGACATTACCACTCTCTTTGGTAAACTAGAGGAACATGAACAACATCTTAAATGCCTTGACATGCATGAGAAGAGGACAAAGAAAGAAAAGAACATGGAGAAAGAGGTAGAGAAGAAGTCAATAGCTCTAAAAGCTTCGAGCTCCAAGACCTCAAAACGAGAGCCAAAGGATAGTGACACAAGTGATGACGAAGACTCCGATGATGAGGAAATGGGACTGTTTGTGCGAAGATACAACAAATATCTAAAGAAAAATGGAGCAAAACATTCCGACAAAGGATTGATCAACTATAGAAAGCAATTAAACATGTTCAAACAAGATGACGACAACAAAGGAAAGATCAAAGGTCTTTGCTTCAATTGTGGGAAAGCCGGTCACTACAAACCGGATTGTCCATACCTTAAGAAAGAAAAGGAGAAGAACCAAAGCAAAGGTCATAACAAATCTAAAAGAGCTTACATAGCATGGGAAAGTGATTCATCTAGTGAAAGCTCGTCAAGCGATGAAGAAGAATCAGCAAACCTATGTTTCATGGCTCATCAAAACAAGAAAAAGAAAGCTGTAAGTCATCTTAAACCTGAACTCGTAGATAAGGTATCTCATTCTCAACTAAAACTTGCTTTTGAAGAATTACATAGAGATGCAATTAAAGCTTTCAAACTTTTGGCCTCAAATAAGAAAATATTTTCATATCTTGAATCAAAAGTTGAGAAAACCGAAAGGGATATGGAAGCTTTAAAACAATCTATGCTAGACATTCAAAAGGACAAAGTTGAAATAGATCCTACATCATGGTTTGGTTGTGAGACATGTCACATTTGGCAAAAAGAAGTGAGAGATCTAAAAGCCAAGTTAGACAAGGCTCTACAACCAAAAGTGACTTTTGCGGTTGATCCAGACAAGTTCAAAAGATCGTATACTCCTTTATATAGTAAATACACTTTTGTACCAAAAGTATCAACTAGAAAAACTCCATATTCTCATCATATTACCTGTCATTATTGTTGCAAAAAGGGACATACCATTGAAAAATGCAAATTTAGGAGAATTTTAGTTCCTAAAGGAGTATTTCAATGGTTGCCTAAGTGCAACAAATTGAGTACTCACTACCAAGGACCCAATGAAAATTGGGGACCTCCCTCTTTAAATTAATCTTGCAGGAAAAGTGTCTTGACATTGCCGAAAGGTTGTGGTTCCTTGATAGCGGATGTTCAAGACACATGACTGGAGACCTATCTCTTTTCGTTGAGTTTCAAGCAAAGAAAAAGGGGTATGTCACCTATGGAGATAACAATCGGGGAGCCATACTTGGTAAAGGAAGTGTAGGTAACCCTTCTACCACTACTATAACTGATGTGCTGCTAGTAGAAGGTCTTAAACATAATCTTTTAAGTATAAGTCAATTGTGCGACAAAGATTTTAAAGTAATGTTTACAAATTCTGGATGCACAATAGAACATACTAAGAAAAGAGACATTCTGTTTAAGGGCTTAAGAGTAAACAACATCTACATGCTAAACTTGGATGAGGTATCTAAGTCTAGTACCAAATGTCTAGTTGCTCTAGGCGATGACTCATGGCTTTGGCATAGACGTCTCGCCCACATAAATTTTGACTTACTAAATAAAGTTGTCTCAAAAGATTTAGTAATCGGCTTACCCAAAATGAAGTTTTCAAAAGATCATCTATGTGATGCTTGTCAAAAGGGAAAGCAAACAAAAATCTCTTTTAAATCAAAGAACGTGGTTTCAACATCACGCCCTCTTGAACTTCTTCACATGGATCTCTTTGGCCCTTCAAGGACTAAAAGCATAGGTGGAAACACCTATGGTTTTGTCATTGTCGATGATTACTCGAGATTTTGTTGGACAATCTTTTTACCTAGTAAGGATCAAACTTTTCCAGATTTTACACAATTTGCAAGATTATGTCAAAACAAAATGAACAACAAAATAGTTGCAATTCGAAGTGATCACGGTGGAGAGTTTGAAAACATTCTTTTTGAAAAATACTGTGATAAACATGGAATTGAGCATAACTTTTCAGCTCCTAGAACACCTCAACAAAACGGAGTAGTTAAACGTAAAAATCGAGTTCTAGAGGAGCTGGCAAGAACAATGCTGAATGAGGGTAATCTACCAAAGTATTTCTGGGCTGACGCGATTAGTACAGCATGTTATGTTTTGAATAGGATAACAATACGTCCTATTCTGAACAAAACTCCCTATGAATTACTAAAAGGTAGAAAACCAAATGTATCTCATCTCCATGTATTCGGTTGCAAGTGTTTTGTTTTGAACAATGGTAAGGATAATCTTGGCAAATTCGATGCTAAAGCTGATGAGGGCATATTCCTTGGTTACTCACAATCTAGCAAAGCATATCGAATATATAATAAGAGATTACTTATAGTAGAAGAGTCAGTACACGTTTCTTTTGATGAATCTTATGCAAAATATGTCGAGAAAGGTCTTTCATTTAATGGTGCAGGCCCATCCACTGAAGACATTGTCAAGGATAAGGAAGATGAGGATGAAAGTATTGTAAAGAAAGATGCTGAGAGAGAGAAAGATGAGTCTCACAATGAAAATGAAAAAGAAAGCATCTCAAACAATAAAGAACTTCCCAAGGCCTGGACAAACGTGAAAGACCATCCAATTGACAATATAATAGGAGACATCTCAAGGGGCGTTACAACACGCTCAAAGATAAGTAACTTCTGCCATCATTTTGCTTTTGTTTCACAAGTTGAGCCGAAAAACGCTAAGGATGCATTACTTGATGAGCATTGGCTAATGGCCATGCAAGAAGAATTAAACCAATTTAAACGGAATGATGTTTGGGACTTAGTCCCTCATCCGGGAGATCATCAAGTAATAGGCACTAGATGGGTTTTTCGTAACAAACTTGATGAAAACGGTGTTATTACTAGAAACAAAGCTAGATTAGTTGCCCAAGGTTACAATCAAGAGGAAGGTATTGATTATGAAGAGACATACGCTCCTGTAGCACGTCTCGAAGCTATCCGCCTCTTACTTGCTTATGCTTGTTCTAAAGACTTCAAACTATTCCAAATGGATGTTAAGAGTGCCTTTCTAAATGGCTATATAAATGAAGAAGTCTATGTTGCTCAGCCACCCGGCTTTGAGAATTACATGTATCCAACTCATGTTTATAAGCTGAAACGTGCTCTATACGGTCTTAAACAAGCCCCTCGGGCTTGGTACGAACGTTTGAGCAAATTTCTCCTTAGTCAAGGGTACTCTAGAGGTAAAGTTGATACTACTCTCTTTATTAAAAGAAAAGATAAGGATATTCTCTTAGTCCAAATTTATGTAGATGATATTATATTTGGGTCCACTAATGCAAAACTTGTCAAAGACTTTTCTAAGCTTATGCAGAGTGAATTTGAGATGAGTCTCATGGGTGAGCTAAATTTCTCCCTTGGCCTACAAATCAAGCAACTCAGTCATGGAACGTTTGTGAATCAAACTAAATATTGTACGGAGCTGCTCAAAAGATTTGGAATGAGTGAAGCAAAGGAAATTGACACACCTATGGCAACAAATACAAATCTAGACAAAGATGAGAAAGGTAAAGAGGTTGACGTGAAATTATACCGAGGTATGATAGGTTCACTATTGTATCTTACTGCCTCAAGACCAGACATTATGTTTAGTGTGTGTATGTGTGCAAGATATCAATCTTGTCCAAAAGAATCTCACTTGAAAGCTGTCAAAAGAATTCTGCGATACTTACGTGGAACTACTACATATGGCCTATGGTATCCAAAAGGAAATGAGTGTCATTTGGTAGGATTCTCCGATTCAGATTTTGCTGGCTGCAAATCCGATAGAAAAAGCACTAGTGGAACGTGTCATCTATTCTCAAACTCATTAATAAGTTGGCATAGTAAGAAACAAGTATCGGTTGAATTATCCACTGCTGAGGCAGAATATGTAGCTGCTGGAAGCTGCTGTGCACAAATATTATGGCTCAAGCAACAACTTCTTGACTTTGGTATTAAGCTTGATCACATACCTATCATGTGCGACAACACAAGCGCCATAAACTTGAGTAAAAATCCTGTCTTACACTCACGTACCAAACATATTGAAATAAGGCATCACTTTCTACGAGATCATGTAGAGAAAGGAGACGTTACTTTTGAACATGTAGAAAGCAAGAAGCAACTAGCTGACATCTTCACCAAACCTCTAGCAACGGAGCAATATTTCAACATTCGTAGGGAATTAGGGATACTCGATATCTCTAATTTGGGCTAATTACGTTTGTTTTCTCTTAATATTATTTCTTTACTTTATGTATATATCTATTTGTCTTGCTAACATCTTTCTTAGCGTAAAGGTAGTTCATCATCAAGCCAAGCGTCATATTGAAAAAGCGGTAACGTAATTGTTGTTCACTTCCAAAAATATTATTGATACTATAATATGCTATCAATTAACATGCTTATAGTGACTTCATGCATAAAAACTGCTCCTGCTCACATATGTGTCTCATTCTATCATTAACTACCTTTTACCTACTATACTGTACATGCTAGCATTATTATCTATGGTTCTCTTGTTACTCTCCTATTCTCTTGTTTTCTCTTTTTGATGTTGACAAAGGGGGAGATAGATGCTGGATGCACGGGGGAGCTTTATTGAGAGATTGCCTTGTTGAGAGATAGATGTTGGATGTACGGGGGAGCTGAGTCTTTATCACTTACTACCAAAGCTTAGACGAATGGTTTGCCATCATCAAAAAGGGGGAGTATGTGAATACAAGATTACACTCAAAGATGTTTTTGATTCATGGCAAACTCAAATAAGCATTCAAACAACAAGACGGAAGCAGAAAACCCAAAGAAAAGCAAGCATTGATCACTCATAGGTCAACCCATTATGTTTATATGTTTATAGGTTGTCTCAACACAAGCAAAACAAGAAGAATGCAAAAAAAACAGCAGTTAGGTTGACCTACCATCAACCCAGGTCGACCTAAAATGGAGAAAAATTCATATACCCCTGCTAGGTCGACTCACACATCATTTAGGTCGACCTAAATTGATGAATTCTACATACCAGCCTGTTAGGTCGACCTACACATCAACTAGGCCGACCTAATCTGTGAAAATGTCCCCAGAATGCATCAGAAGAGGATTCTGGTCGACCTACTCCTTCAACAGGTCGACCTAACTGGGAGCAAAATTCTGCAAGCTCTGTTAGGTCGACCTAAGCACTACAAGTGGTCGACCTAACTGATCAAGAAAGTTCAAAAATCAGTTTTTCTTGGTTCTAACTGTTATGCAATCATATATATATTGTGCAAGGGTAATTATTCAAGAAACACCAACGACTGAAAGATACATAAACGCTTCTCATCTTCGTTCTTCATCATCTCCAACACAATTACACATAATCATTCTTGCGTTGCGGGTTAGTGATGAGTTCGATAACGTCCATGGAACGGAATTGAAGATTCCTAGTGGGTGAAGGTTTGTGGGGTTTGTTGGTGAATAAAATCTGCGGGTTTTGTCCTCCACGACGGGTGGTTCTTGGGGGTTTTTATCAAGAGGCGTTCATTGAGGATTCGGCTGAGTGTAACGATTGAGGAACGGGGAGTTCAAGGAATCAAGACACTGCAGAAGGGAATCAAAGTGAAGCTCTTGGATAACCTTGATCTGGCTCAAGATTAAGGGGGAAGAAGATTCAAAGGATCGACATAATTGGTTTATCGTTTATCGCTTTGTTATCTTCTTTGTATATACTACTTTCAACATTAATGAAAGATTACCCAATTTCAATTTGGAATTGGGGGCAGACGTTGTCGTAGCGAGGACGATCGACGAACTGCCTAAACAAATATCGTGTTCTTGTCGCTTTTACTTTTTCATCTACATTCTGTTCATATTTGGTTATAATAGCAAATTGATCAACGATTCGAGTGTTAAGATTGTGAATTAAGTTCGTTCATAAACATCACAATCCATCACACATTGAATTACTTTCAATTTGATCATTATCACCAAGTGTTTGTATATTTGTTTCTATCACTCTTACTGCATTGCAAACATTGTCCATCATACAAAAAGTTAATCTGATTTTCATAAGAGAAACATCTTGATTCTGCGACATATACTCTTATCATTTACTTCAAGTCTTTGACTGGTTTTTCCAAACACATATAAAATCGTTTCGATAGTGGTTCGGAATAGACGCGAGTCGATTCAGAACTCACTTCCGCTGAAAAGTCGTTTAAATCCGTAAAACTGTGAACGATCTATTCACCCCCCTCTAGATCCTAAGGCCAGCGTCTAACAATTAGATCATCCAAACTCTATTGTTTTGTCCCATTTATTTAAAAATGGTTTGTTGGGAAATAAAAATGTTTCTAATGCCTCTATTTCATGTTCTGTTTGCAAATTGGCTAAGAGTAAAACACTTCATTTTCCGTCTGGTGCTTATCGTGCTTCCACTTGTTTTGAAATGATTCATAGTGATGTATGGGGTATGTCTCCTGTAGTTTCTCATTCTCACTATAAATATTTTGTCACATTTATTGATGATTATAGTCGTTTTGTTTGGATATATTTCCTTCGGTCTAAATCTGAAGTGTTTTCTGTGTTTAAGAAATTTTTAACATATGTTGAAACTCAATTTCAAGCAAGTGTTAAAATTTTTCGCTCTGACTCTGGTGGTGAGTACATGTCTCATAAGTTTCAGGAATACCTTCAACAAAAAGGCATCTTGTCGCAACGATCTTGTCCCAATACCCCTCAACAAAATGGTATTGCAGAACGTAAGAATCGTCATTTGCTTGATGTAACACGCACATTGCTTCTCCAAGCTTCAGTACCATCCCGATTTTGGGTAGAAGCTCTTTCCACAGCTGTCTTCTTGATCAATCGTCTTCCTTCTACGGTTATTGAACTTGATTCTCCTTTCTTTCTTCTTTTTAAAATTCATCCCGATTATAGTGCTTTATATACTTTTGGGTGTGTGTGTTCTGTTCACTTACCTCCTTTTGAAAGGCATAAGCTTGGAGCATAATCAGTTCAATGTGCATTTATGGGATATAGTCACTCTCATAAGGGATTTGTGTGTTATGATGTCACTAACCATCGTTTTCGCATTTCTAGAAATGTGACATTTTTTGATAATCAGTTTATGTTTCCCTGTGTTTCTCCTGCCATTAATGATATCGTTACAATTCCTAAGTTTTCTATTATGCCTCAATCTATAGAACGTTATAAACCAGGTCATGTATATGTTAGAAAACACAGACAGCAGGTTCCCACGCCCCTTCCCGACGCTGAACTGCCACCTGATCCTGTACCGGTTGAACCACGGCGTTCTGGTCGAATATCTCGTGCACCAGATAGATATTCACCACACATGTATGATTCCTCACATACTTCTCTGACTGCCACACTCTCTAGCATATCTACTCCTACTTGTTACTCACAGGCTGTTAAGGATGTGCGATGGATAAAAGCAATGAATGAAGAGCTTCATGCTCTTCAAGAGAATTTCACATGGGATATTGTCTCTTGCCCTCTCGATGTAAAACCTATAGGTTGCAAATGGGTGTATTCTGTGAAATTAAATTCTGATGGTTCCCTCAACCGTTACAAGACTCGTTTGGTTGCGTTAGGAAACAAGTAGGAATATGGAATTGATTATGATGAGACATTTGCACCGATTGCCAAAATGACAACTGTCTGCACGATCATCTCTATAGCTGCTTCTAGTGGTTGGACTCTTCATCAAATGGATGTGAAGAATGCTTTTCTTCATGGTGACCTGAGAGAAGATATTTATATGACTCCACCTCAAGGCTTATTCTCGTCATCTAAAGGCGTGTGTAAGTTCAAACGCTCCTTATATGGTTTGAAACAGGCACCTAGAGCATGGTACGAGAAATTCCGCTCCACTCTACTTGGATTCTCCTTTATTCAGAGTCAGTATGATTCATCTTTATTTATTCATAGCACATCTACGGGTATTGTTCTACTTCTTTTGTATGTTGATGATATGGTTATTACTGGTTCGGATCATGCTTCCATTCAGCGACTTAAGCAACAGTTACAAGCCTCATTTCACATGAAAGATTTGAGTAATCTACATTATTTTCTTGGTCTTGAGGTTCATTCTACATCCAAGGGCATCTTTCTCCATCAACACATGTATGCTACAGATTTGATTTCTATGGCCGGTCTCGAATCAGCTAATTCGGTAGATACTCCTCTTGAGGTTAATGTTAAATATCATCGTGATGATGGTGATCTTTTGCCTGATCCCTTATTGTATCGACAACTTGTGGGCAGCCTCAACTACTTGACTATTACTCGCCCTGACATATCTTTTGTTGTTCAACAAGTAAGTCAATTCATGCATTCTCCTCGTCATCTTCACTTGACTGCGTTTCGTCGTATAATTCGCTACCTAAAGGGAACCTCTCACCGCGGATTATTCTTTTCCGTTGGAATTTCTCTTCAGTTGAGTGTTTATAGTGATGCTGATTGGGCAGGGTGTCCTGATACTCGTCAATCTATTACTGGTTGGTGCATGTTTCTTGGTTCTTCATTGATCTCTTGGAAAAGTAAGAAGCAAGCAAGAGTTTCTAAGTTTTCTACTGAATCAGAGTATCGTGCCATGTCTGCTGCTTGTTCAGAAATACTTTGGCTTCGTGGTCTTTTGGCTGAACTTGGATTTCCCCAAACAGATGCAACTTCACTTTATGCTGACAATACAAGTGCCATTCAAATTGTTGTAAATCCTGTTTTTCATGAGCGCGCCAAACATATCGAAGTTGATTGTCATTCAATACGTGACGCCTACGATAATCGAATAATATCACTTCCTCACATCAGTACTTAGTTGCAGATTGCAGATATTCTTACCAAGGCTGTTCCACGCCCACGACATCAGTTTCTTGTTAGCAAATTGATGCTCCTTGACCAGCCGCATCAATTTGAGGGGGGATGTTAATCAGGAAATAATCAAACACATTTATTGTGAATAATTTACATTCATAGAATAGGAAATTAGCCATTATAAGTTGTAATTAGTTATTATGAGTTGTAATTAGTCATTATGAGTTGTAATTACAGACACTATTATATATATAGTATCAAATGCAATGAGAAAAGGATTAAGCCAGAATTCATGACAGTAACATTGATTTTAATTTGTACAAACAACCCACAATCCGTATCCGAATTTAGACCGATTTGCCTTGTGGGTTGTTTGTACAAAATTTTATCCAAACTCTTGGCGGGAAGATTACAAAGTGTCCTTGGCAAGTTGGTTTCGGCCAATCAAACGGCCTTTGTGCCGGGGAGACACATTGCGGATGGTGTTTTGGTTGTTAGTGAGGCTTTAGATTTTGCAAAAAGGAAAAAGAAGAGTTGCGTAGTTCTTAAAGTCGATTTTGAGAAGGCCTATGATTGCATTAGTTGGAATTTCTTGAGGTATGTGCTAGCAAAAATGGGTTTTGGTACTAATTGGCTTAGATGGATGGAGGGCTGTATTTTTTCTAGTAGGATGCCCGTTTTGATCAACGGTAGTGTTTCTAGGGATTTTGTGGTCGAGAAAGGACTCCGACAAGGAGATCCGTTATCTCCTTTTTTGTTTGTTTTGGCTACGGAGGTGTTAACGGCTTTGATGAGGAAGGCCATTCATATAGGGGAGTTCCGGGGGTTCAAGGTCAATGAAAGCTTTGAAGTGAGTATACTCCAATTTGCGGACGATACTATTATATTAGGGGAAGGAGATACCGCAAATTTGTGGTGTATGAAAGCTATATTGAGGGGCTTTGAATTGATGTCGGGATTGAGGGTAAATTTCAACAAAAGCAACATTTATGGTATTAATGTGAGCAATTGGTACATTCAAGCGGCATCCTCTTTTCTCTCTTGCAAAATTGAAAGATTCCCTTTTAAATTCCTTGGAGTTAGAGTGGGAGATAGTCCGCGGAAAATTTCGATGTGGAAAGATTTAATTTCTCTTTTGAAGAGTCGCCTAGCCGTTTGGAAGGGTAAACATCTCAACATAGCGGGTAGAATGTGCTTGATTAACTCCGTGCTCAACTCCATTCCAATCTATTCTTTATCCTTCTACAAAGCACCGTCAAAGATCATTAACGAGATCCGTTCTATCCAAAGCAATTTTTTGTGGAACGGGAGTGGTTCAAATAGATCTATCCATTGGGTGAGTTGGGATAAAGTTTGCAAATCGTGTGAAGAAGGAGGATTAGGTGTTAGGAACGTGGAGGTCATGAACGTCGCTTTGATGAGTAAGTGGAAGTGGAGGATTCTTGTGGATGAAGAGGCGGTGTGGCGGGATATCCTCATTTCTCGTTACGGGAATATAAAGAAAAAAGTCCTCTTAGGTGGTGTGTCGGTGGTGGAGAATAATGACTCCATCTGGTGGAGGGACATGCTCTTAATTGACTCTAATATTTCTTTGCTGAACAATAATTTTGCAGGGGCAGTAACAGTTGGCAACGGAACTGACGTTCCGTTTTGGTCAAGCCTTTGGGCCAGAGCGCAGCCGCTTAATCATGTGTTTCCTGATCTGTTCGATTCAGCCGCGGACAGGAGCATATCAGTAGCAGAATCGGGCATCCGGACAGCAGCTGGCTGGTCCTGGAGCGTGGCTGCATCATCGGTTCCGGGCAGCAGCACAGGTTTTGATTCTCTCCGGCTAGAGCTTCAGGTCAGCATCCTCAACATCATTCCTAATGAGAACAGTAAAGACTCTTTCGCATGGCGCCTCAATTCGGATGGAGCCTTCACCGTGAAATCGTGTTACGACATGATCAAAACTAAGTTATCCGGCCCACCCTTTGATCCAATCATTGTAAAAGCTGCAAATCATCTATGGAAGGTAAAAGTTCCTCCTAAAATTCTTCTTTTTGGTTGGCGAATCATTCACAATAGATTAGCTACTAAGGACCAATTATTTAGGAGAGGAATTCTTTTGGATATTGTTGATTTGGCTTGTTCTTTTTGCACTATGGAGGAGGAAAACATTCCGCATTTGTTAGGAGGTTGTTGTGTAGTGGCGGGTATTTGGAGAAAGGTGTTTGAGTGGATTGGCCCCGTTGCCGGTTTATCTTTGGAAGAGTTTGAGGGTTATGTCTATGCGTTCGAGAAAGTGGAGAGTCTAGCCAATAGATCGATTGTTGCGGTAATTTGGTTAGCAACGGTGTGGAGCATTTGGAATAGGCGAAACGCTATCATTTTAAAAAATGAGTCGTTTAGTTTCACCGAATGTATGTCGGATGTAATTTTTTATTCTTGGAATGGGATGTTAAATAGTTATAAGCTAGCGGATAGTTGTAACTTCCACGTGTGGAATATTTTACCGCTTATTTGTTTCGAGATGTAACTTTCTTGTAAGCGGTTGGAGTATCCCTTATACTCCGGTTTTAATCCCATTGCCTATTGAAAAAAAAACTATAAACAGAATTGGTTCATGGTGATGTTCAGGTTTGTTGGATTGACATTCCCAGGAGTACCAGCTCATTTCCTTTTATGCATTGATGTTATTCATTGTATTGACTAATATTTTTAATATTGACATCATTGATCTTAAAGAAAATTGTATACTCTTCCTTGGCCTGTCTGTGTTTGTATCTATACCTTTGTTTACTGCTAGGTATCAACTGTTATTCATGCTGTATACTTCTGTTTTAATGATTATTTTGTTTATATTCAGTGCACCAACTTACTCAACTTCACTTAGTATTTATGGTGAGGATTCTCAACAATTCCTTGTTGGGTTTGCGGAAAACATCGGCATTGAAAATGTTCGTGCTGCAACCATTGTGTCTGCAGCTTGGCTCCACGTATTACCGGTAAATGACCTGAAACTCTTGCTTAATAGTATTTGTGCTGCTATCGATGTCTTCATCTTCAGCTATTTAACTCCCTGTTCGATTATATTACAATATAAATGCAGTGAAATCAGATGCACTGAAGTGGTTGCCTAATGGAAGTGAGCTTATTGCTAATAATACCAAAACAAATGCTGATTCAAAGCCAAAAACATTTACACCTTTTAGTTGCAGTCAAGGCTCACGTCCCGGTAAGCATTGCTATATATAACCTCTGAGAATTTATCACAGTAAGATGAATAACATGAAGAAAGGGCATAAGCATACAGCAGCATCTCCACTTCTTGACAAAATTGTGTTTGATAAGGTAGTAAAATTTACTAATATTTATTACCAGCCCCGGTTTGTATTTATTTAAGTCTAGTTTCATATTTCAATCGCTAATTATATGATATCAACTGTCCTCGATTAATTTGTGACGAGCTGTGATAATTAACTAACCTTTTTAGTTTCAATGCACGTTGATAGAAATATAAATAGTGTAACTGAAATCTATGTGGAAGTCATTTTGATGTTTCTTCACTCCAATGCAGCATATGTAATAGAGATATTAGAATGTTGACTTCTTTATGACCCTTTATACTAGACTAAGGGCTTCACTGACGTGCCTTAGTTGAAATGAAATACCGAAACCTGTGCGGGAATCTTTGTCACAGCTCATCACTATTATATCTAGAGGTGAATGTCATCCAGCGTAAGTTTAGATCCTTTTTTTATTTACTTGAACTAAAATATAAGAAGCAAGTTAAGGCAGAAGTGGGCTAAAGAGACATAAACAAGTTAATTATCCACCCTCTATCCTGTTCCTAGGATGCTTAAAAAGTGCTAGAGTGATGTATACATATAAACATTAAACTGTTGCTTGGCTGTTTACTTCTTAAGAAGTCCCAGAATGCAGAAATGGAGGCTGCAAAAGAAGAGATTAAAAGAATTAAGGAAAAGGAGGAACAGTCAATGAGGGAAGCTCTTGGTTTAGCTCCTAAGCGTGCAAATCGTCCTCAAGGTAACCGTCTTGATAAACATGAATTTTCAGAACTAGTAAAGAGAGGGTCTACAGCAGAAGACTTAGGTGAAGGTCATGCTGAAGCTGCAAGGGTTCAAGGTGTTGGTTTTGCAAGGTAAAGTGACTACAAAATATTTTTAGTTTCTAAAGTAATGAAATGGATTTATTTTGTTTAACAGTTCTTAGAATTTCCTGTTTCAGTTGTTTTTTTTATTTTTAGTAGCACACCATTTAAAATATTTGGATTTAAGAACAACTTGGTGGGTTTGCTCGGGGTGACATGTGAGAAATAAGATTATGATCCTTATAGTATTATTTGAGTCTGACATATGTGAAATAAGATTATTATTCTTATAGTATTATTTAAGATTTTTGGTTTATGTTTTTACAAAAAATTGGATAATTATAATTTTTTTTAAACACGTCTGTTGATTGAGAAAAAAATATTTTCTTTAAAAGAAGCACAAGTTAGCCCTTTATCTAGCAATTGGCCAAAAAGTGTGAGTGTTGCTTTGTAAATTAGGAAACCACATTAGGACCTAAGTGTGAGTAATTTTATTTTTATATTATGGTTACATAGTCACATTATAAAAATATTTTAGATTATTTTTATAATGTTTCAAAAGTTAATAATTTTTTTTTAATTTGAGATAGAAATTACCCGCGGATTTACCTGCGGATTATAATTTCTTGCGGATTTACCTGCGGAATTTCCTGCGGATTTACCTGCTGAAAATTTCCTGCGGATTTACCTGCGGAATTTCCTGCGGAACTTGCTGCCCAAAATATTACCCACGAAGGTTTTAGCTGGGGATCTAAAACCGCTGGAAAATCCGCAGGAAATTTGAGTATTTCTAGTAGTGTTTACTTGTTTTGAGATCATGTTAATGAAAATGATAGATTTCATTTTCTAACTATGTATGCATTTTGGTGACCCCTTGCAGAATCATGGAGTCCCAACTAGTCAGCTTGTTTTGAACAACTTCACAACACGTCTAGGGCATCGAGTTGGAAGATTACTCTTTTCTCTTATTTTCTATCTTATTTGTTGTTAATCATTGATCTATTGCTTGCATTTTTTTAAACAATTCGCGATATGCCCATGCAAGGTCTGACTGAAATAGTACTGCCTGTAAGTTATTTTTTAAGTAGTAAGTAATATTATGGAAAGAAACTAGTACAATTAAATATAAAAAAGAAAGAAACAAGTACAAGTCTAGCGTTGCCTTTCCTATATTGCTAATATAATTTTTCATTAACAAATATCTTCTATGGTCCCAGTTTTTCTATGTAATGACAGGTTTGTATAAGCTTTTGCCTGTCAGTTAACTCTCCTTATTTGTTGATTTGTTTCTGATAGAATGATTCAGTCCCTTTTCCCGCAAAATCTAGAGTTTAAAGGCCGACGTGTAGTTACATTCCACAACCAGAGGGACTTTGTATTCTATTATACTTTCGTTTGTTTCAAATTATTTGTGGCTTTTGATATCTTGTGTCCTATCATATGCTTAGGTATATTTTCGAGAAAAAAGAAATTAAAAAGATTGAGTCTAAACGTAAAAAGGATGAAGATGGCGAGAGTGAGAAAGTTCCTGACCATAAAACAATTGCCCATTCAGGTTAGTGTAAATTTCTTTTTACGTATTGTTTACCTACTATTTCAAAACTCAATATCCATCGACTAGTCAATATAAATTTGTCTATGATTTTTGTTTCATTATACTTTCCCTGCTACTTTTCATTGCTTTTCTTGTGTGGCTGAATGGATGTCATATTAGTGGTGGGCTGGTGGCATGGCACCTTAAAGTAGTATCATTCTCATACCGGGTATATTAGTTTATGGGTCTTGTGGTTCAGATAGTCAACTTCTGTAATTTAGGGTAGTATTATTATATAACTTGCGTCTAAAGTAGATAATAGAAGATAACTAAGATTCAAGAGAGAATGATTCTTGAAATGGTATCAATGCACTTCATACCTCTGGCCAGCATACTCGTACTTGGTGGATACGGAATCCTCGGGTTGGGTACCAGTAAACTCCCGAATTTGACAACTCTCTAAACTGAATACTTTCTAATATCACTATTTTTTATAAACCCTTTTCCAGCCTTCCCTTGGTTAGTTATTCAGTTATAAATTATTTCCCGGTTTTTCCCCTCTGTCCCTCAATTTACACTTGATCAATAAGATGTTTTCTAACTAACTAATAACTATACACTCCTCAAAAGAGCCACCTTGTCCTCAAGTTGAAAGGATGGGTCTTAATCTAACAATATGATACTTGCATGAAAAGTACAATTACATTAAGGATGGGTATACTAAGAATTTGCATTTACCTTCACTGATAAATTGATGTTTCTAATCTTACTAGATTTAATTATTCTTCTACCTGATTCCTTTGTATGTTTGTTGTTATCATCTCGAAAATTGCCTCTGAAATAACTTACCGATAAAAATGCAGGAATGTGGTCCTCGTTTCACATTGAAATTAGTTAGCCTGCAGCATGGAACATTTGACACTAAAGGTGGAGAATATGAGTGGGTTCATAAGGTAATTTACTTGTTAACCATTACTGCTGTTTCAATTCTTAGCTAAGACGTGAAACATTTCTCATGTATTCTTAACTTGCTCACCTTCACTTTATTTTCTGTCTCTTTTTTCTTTTCCTATTAGCCCGAAATGGACACAAAATCGCTAAATATTTTTTAGATGTTGCAATGCTGAAGTTATTCTACGGATTGAAATCTTACGTTGAAGTTATGTGACATCATTCTGAAAATTCTTTTCAGGTATTAGGGACTATATTATCTCCAAGTCCAGGTGCGTATGTGGTGCAACAAATATTCTCGCAAACGGTCTTTTACGGAATAAGACACTAAGGGATACCATATAGGTATTGTGTCAATATTATATTCAGCAAAGACTCATATAGGTATAAATACATTATTGTGTGAAAAGTGTTATGAATACATTATTGTGTGAATACATTATTGACCATGTTATTATGTTCATACTTTGCAGGACCAGGACCGATTTAGTTAATTTAGTTGTTTAGGGATGATTTTCTTATTGTTATAATGTAATGTTAATTGGTTTAGTTGTTTTGGTCATGTTAGAAATATGTGAATCGATGTATATATATTTTGGATTAATTACAATGGTATATAATGTAATGGTATAATTATAATGCCTTTTTTGTATATAATCGAAATCGCTTCTTTGTTGAAATAATGAGATTACTGAAATAATGGGATTACGATTGTAAATTAGAGGTTTATGGGATAACAATGGTAAATTACAGGTTCATGAAATAATGCTGCCAAAAATGCAGGTTTAGAAATTATAAAAATAATATGTTTATTAAAAACACCAACGAAAGCGCTTTTCATCAAAAGCGCTGCCTTAGGCTATCTATGAAAGCGCTTTTTAAGAAAAAGCGCTGCCTTAGGCCTACTTACGACAGCGCTTTTTCCTAAACAAAAAGCGCTGCTTAAACCTATAGCAGCGCCACCTACGGCAGCGCTTTTAAAACCCAAAAAAAGCGCTGTCGTAGGTCTTTTATGGCATAGTGTGTATATATATATATATATATATATATATATATATATATATATATATATATATATATATATAGGGGTGGCAAAATGGATGGATTGGATGGATTTGGATTGGATTGTTAATGGATGGATCAAAACGATCCATTAATCCATTAACAATCCACTAAACTTTCTTTTGAAAAATCCAATCCAATCCATCCACCAAGAGATATAATCCATCCAATCCATCCATTAATATTTCTAATGGATGGATATCCATCCATCCGTAAAATTAGCATCGATATTTTTTTAAAAAAATTTCAATTAATTTTACGAAAACAATTTTTTTATGAAACTTTTTTTTAAAATTTTTAAATTATAAATATTTACATCTGTATCTAATTCTAATCAACCAACGTCTTAATTAATTAACTTTACTTTTTAATTAACTTTCTAATTTTAACCAACTAACTTCTCCATAAACTATTCTATTGAAAAGAAAATTAAAATTCAATGCATATACCAGTTTGTTACTTCTCCATAAACTATTCTATTGAAAAGAAAATTAAAATTCAATGCATATACCAGTTAAACAAATTTAACGTGAATGTTTAATTAAATAAATTCAATGCGTAACAATTAAGCAATTTTAATGTTAATACTAATATAGACAAAGTCATTTAAGTATCAGCATCATTAATTTTGTTTAGGAGAAAACAAACCACCCTATCCATATTAAATTAAATCTACAAGGTACCGTAGTATACTATAGTATGTAAATAAAAAAACAAATTGTTGAATATTTATGTCCTGATCCGTTCATTTTTTTAACATTATCATACAGGAAAGAAAAACAAATGGCTGTGAATATTGTGAGAAACAAAAATGTTAAGGAATTGTTTAATTTTAGATTTTTCATGTTTTTTTAGTAAAAAGTTAATTTATTAAATAATAAACTAAAATCCAATGGATTTATAAAATGAGATGGATGGATTGGACTAATCCATTAAATTTGCTTTTTGTTTAATGGATGGATTGGATGGATATTCTCTTAATGGATTTTATTGCCACCCATATATATATATATATATATATATATATATATATATATATATATATATATATATATATATATATATATATATATATATATATATATATATATATATATATATATATATATATATATATATATATATATATATATATATATTACTTTCTATTATATTTTAAAAGGAATCTTATTTTCTCAATTTAAAAAAAAAAGTGTTTTCATTTTTTCTTATTTTATTACTTTTTAAATAAAATAAAAGCACATTCACAAACACGAAAACGAGCTCAATACACAACACCAACGTAAGAATATCATACAAGAACATAAGCCAATATCATACAACTACAAATGATGAATCAACAAAAAAGAACATGGACCTAATATCGAACTATCACAAAATAGAAAAAGAACTACCATATAATAGAACTTATATTTTTATTAATAGACAATAATACTATTAAAAAGAGTATTATGGATACCCTGTTTGAATGCCAAAAAGAAAATTCCTACAACTCAAGACAAGTGAGCGGAAGGAATTCCAAATATGAAAATTACAATTGTCTACTAGTTTATAATAAGAGTATAACCACCTCCAAGAGTTAAGAATAATATCTATCATATATTCGGTAAAACTAAACACCTAACCGTTGAAAATGACGACATTACGCTTTAGCCAAATGCTCCAAACCGAAGCTAGCCAAATGACTGCTACAATATACCTTCTAGCTAAACTCTTAACCTTTTCACAATGCGCGAAAAACCCCTCAAACTCCTCCAAAGAAATCTCCTCCAAGGATCTCATCCATTCATAGACTTTCCTCCAAATTCTCGACATGATCACACATCTCCTTAGAATGTGCGATAACGATTCCTCCTCCAACGAACAAAACACACAAAGTAAATCACTACTAACCGCAGTTATTCCCTTTTTATGCAATTGATCCTTAGTAGATATTCTATTAAGGATAACCCTCCTACCGAAACAAAGAATTTTAGACGGAACATTTACCTTCCAAAGATGGTTTATAGCCAAGACAGTATTAAAGTTTAGAGTAGGGCAAGAGAGCTTCACCTTGAACCTGTCATAAAAAGTTTTAACAGAGAAACACCCATCCGTCATAAGAGTCCACTTGAAAGTGTCCATGGCGTCCCGCATAGGTTGAAACTGCTGTAAGAAAACCAGTAGCTGCTGCCACAGAAATGATGTTCCGGCTTGGCTGTTCAAAAACAGCTCCTCGTGATTCCAGACCCAGCCTGCACCAGTGAACTGTCCTTCTACTGCTACTGTCAATAGATGATCTGCGGCCTGCGCGTACAATTCGGGAAATGCCTCCATCAATAATTAAGTACCTGCCCAACAAGAATACCAAAACTGAATCTCCGTGCCGTTCCCCACAGTGAACGAAACAGCCCCTGCAAAGTGGTTTTCCACCAAGTTAACATAATTATCTGAAATCATTGTATCCCTCCACCATATCGAATCACTATTGTTGACAACACTAATATCATCAATAAGAACTTTAAGCACCGGATTTCCATAACGATGTTTGAGAATGCCCCACCAAACCGCTTCAAAATTCTCCACTTCCATTTACTCAACAAAGCCGCATTCAAAATTTCCACATTCTAAACACTGAGGCCTCCTTCCTCACGAGATTTGCAAACGGTGTCCCAACCCACCAAATGAATCGCCGTTCCAAAGGTAGTTGCTTTGGATACTACGGATTTCACTCAAAATTTTTGAGGGCGCTTTATAAAAGGATAATGAGTAAATAGGTATTGCGTTTAACACCGAATCAATCAACTCCACCCTAACCGCTATGTTGAGATGAACCCCCTCTACACGGCCAACCTTCTCTTCAAATGAGCGAATAAATCCCTCCACATCGATAATTTTCTAGGGCTATCTCCCACTTTGACACCTAGGAATTTAAAATGTAGAGAATCAATCTTGCAAGAGAGGAACGAAGATGCTGCATTAAGAAACTAATTTGCGACATTAACACCATAAAGATTACTTTTGTGAAAATTAACCTTTAAACCGAACATCATTTCAAAACCCCTAGGAATATATTTCATATTCCAAAGATTCGTGGTGTCTCCCTCCGCCATAATGATCGTGTCATCCGCAAATTTGAGCATGGTCACCTCCTCGACTTCATTAATCTGAACCCCTGAAATTCCCCAATCTCGATAGCTTTCCTCATGAGAACCGTGAGCACCTCCATAACCAACACAAACAAAAGAGAAGTGGGGTCTCCTTGACGAAGACCTTTCTCCACCGTAAAGTCCTTTGTTGTGCTTCCATTGACAATAACGGATATGCTACTAGTAAAAATACAACCTTCCATTCATATCATCCACCTATCTCCAAAGTCCATCTTACGTAAAACATACTTTAAAATTTTAAAAAGTTCCAACTTACACAATCGTAAGCCTTTTCAAAGTCTACTTTCAACACGACCCAACTCCTTTTTTCTCTTTTAGCAAGATCCAAAACCTCATTCACCACTAGAACTCCATCCGCTATGTTTCTACCCGGAACAAAAATCGTTAGATTTTTCGACACCAGCTTCCCAATGACGCTTCTCAATTTAACCGCCAAGCTTTGGCAAGAATCTTGTATAAACTTCCTTCTTAACCACCTCCCAATTTTGTTTATAAAACTCAAGGGAGTAACCTGGTGACAAGTTTTTCCATTTTCAATTGATGAAATTTCGCTAGCATCTACCTCAGGGAGACCATTGGTCCGTGGTAACAATGAATCGAATTCCATCTAAGTTGTGGGAGGAGGACGCCATGGAATTGGAATAACAAACATTATCTTGGACACAATCAAGAAAAATGAAAGAGAGAAGAATTTTGGAATGATGAGTTGATGGAAGAGTGCCCGTTTTTAAATACAACAATTAAGATTTGTTTATAAATTTTACAAAAAAGGTAAAAAGTGTTATTTATTGAATAGTTTAAAATGAAACTGTATGCATTTTTTGACTCGAAATAAACGGAATCTCTGTAAAAGATTGGCCATTTTTAATTTTTTAGTTTTTTAACTTTTATTTTTAGTATATAATAATAAATAATGTTTTTAACAAATATAATTAAAAGAATTTAATGTTTCTATCCAAAGATAAAAATAAAATTAAAGAGTCTATATTGTTGTTTGACTAGATCTTCTTTATAATTATATAATTATTTTGTGAGAATTAAAAAAATAGCATTGAAACTTTCAGCAATTCTTGCATGGACATGAACCTAAATCCATATATTTAGGAACAACCAATAAGAAGAGAGAAAATTTAAATTTATTTAAAATTTAATTTCTTTTTAATTGCCAACATGGAGGGTGGTTGTGATAATGGAGGAGAGAGATAATTTTAATTTTATTATTTAATTAATAAAAAAATGTGATTGGTTGTGTGTAAATCCAGGTGTTGTAGCTGTGTCCATCTAAGTATTTTTCTGAAACTTTAATAAATTTAAATATCTTTTTGTATAAATATATTAAACTTAAAAGAAAATTATTCAGTGAATAGTTTCAAAATGAAAGGATAAGTTTTCTGTTTTTTTAATAAATGAAACTTTGTATTGATCTAACTTCAGTAACTTTAGTGAATCATAACTTTAGTGACTTTAGTCATTTTTTAATCAATAAATAACTCACATATATTATATTAATATTTGAGAATAATTTGATAACCAAAGTTATCAAATTTACCCTACAGTAACGTCACTGAAGATTTTCACTTTTGTCATGCTTGGCTAGCCACCTAGGTGTTTGCCTTGAGTGGGAGAATTTAAATCCACATGTTTCATGGTCAATATCTACTTTAAATGTAGTTTGAGAGAGAACAGGCTTATGTGGAGGGATTTTTGAGAAGGAAGGCCACACTTTAAAGAGATTTAAAGATGTTTGGTGTCAATAATAAAAATGGAAACTCTATTTTTTGTCATCCATTTAATAAATATTAATTTTGCATAATATCTAAATTCATTTTCTCTTATTCAACATTTAGAATGAATCTAACCTTGAAAAATAATGTACTCATCATGACAAAAAATAATTTCAATGAGAATAATAGCTTGTTTGCTTTATTGGAGGTTTGATAAATTGAAACCATCACTTCAACACTTGCATTCAATGCATATACTTTGATACTTATTAATGTTAATTTCATCAAGTGACTTCACATGTTTCTCTTGCTACTTTGACAATATGCTTCTTAACATAATTTTAGTTACACCTGGAATCAATGAAAAAGCTTTCTAGTTATTAAGTTGATGAATTGCATACATAAATACAAGTTTACTATTAATCATTAAACAAATTAAAATTGTGTTAACAATATATAAATATGGAGTAAAGGAACACACCTTCTCTGAAGTAGTTTCATTTGAAGGTATAACTTCGATATTATTAATTTTATTCAATTCTAAATCTTCGGAAGCTTTCTTGATAAGCATTTCCGACACAGATTCAAAACCAGATGCCTTGGCTGTACGAGATAGTGCACCAGTAGGTTTTTGACCTATTTTCTTCCTACAAAGTCGTTCTTATTTTAGAAGAAACATACAAAATGATTAAAAAAAATCACAATACCAAATTGAAATCACATAATCAAAACACCCCTTACATGCAATAACTACAGTTGCATATGCCTCTGCATTTTGGACATTTCCAATCAATCAAAAGACCTACATCTTTCTCCATTTCACCATATCTAAATTCAACACTCACAAAACAATCAACATAAAAAAAAAAAAACAAATACTTAATAAATTATTCTATCTTTGAACAATAATTAAAATAGAAGTACTAAAAATAAATTCAAATTAAAATTTTAAAAAGTTAAACAAACCTATTCTTGAGACATTTGTGACAAAATTTTAAGACACACGGCTTTCCATTTCTTGGATTCTTACATGTGACTCCAATGTTGCTTGTTTTTCGCCGACACTTCAATTGTGAAAATCCAAGAAAATCAACGCATTAACATCAAAATGCGCACGATAAGTACACAATTTTGAGATCAGAAATACATACACAAATATGAAAATGAGCACGAAACACAACACTAACGTAAAATTAAAAATTGAATATAATAACATATACAAGGACATAAGACAATATCATCAAGGAGTTGTTTCAACAAAAAAATAAAATGGAGCTAAAAACCTATAGAATAGATATTAGAAATCAACCTGGTGACAAGATATTCCGCTTTTAGTTGGTGAAATTCTACTAGCATCAACTTCAGTATCACTAATGTCTGGTGAAGAGGAATCGAGTTCCATGTTAGAGGTGGGGGGACACCATCGAATTGGAATAACAAACATTGTTTTGAACACAATCAAGAAAAATTATGGGGATTCTACGATAAAAGTGAAGCGGTTATACAGAAAATCCATTTATATAATATGATGAGTAGGTGGAAGAGTGACCCGTTTTTTAATACAATAATTTGAAGATTTATCATATGAGTTTTTTAAACATGGAAAAGAGCCTTATTTAGTAAATATTTTTAAATAAACGGTATGCTTTTTTGACTTGAAATAAATGGAATATTTGAAAAGAATGTCCATTTTTAACGTTTTTATTTTTAGTAAATAATAATAAATATTGAATTTTATAATATAATTAAAAAATAGTGTTATTAATTATTAACATTCAATGTTTCATTTAAAATAATGATAATAATAATAATTCAAGAACCTCCTTTTATTAATAGAAAAATCTTTATTTTTGACTTTATATATATATATATATATATATATATATATATATATATATATATATATATATATATATTACGTAATTAAAGGAATTCTTATTTTCTAAAGTACAAAAAATAAATTTGTTTTTTATTTTTATTTTTTTTCTAGCTTTACTATATTAAATGATTTGTTTGCATAAAAAACATATAAAAAGGATAATTCTATTTTTTCTCCTCATACAAAAAAGTACTAATATATTTTCAACGAAATTAAAATATATAAATAAAATAAGCGTGATTCATTGGATTTCATACAAGAAAAATAGTCTTTTTTTAAAAAATTGAGTCAACTCTATTAATAATTTTAATGTTTATTGAATGAATTTGATAAATTTATAGATACCATAATTCAAAAAAAAAGTTTTATATTTCTCTTTTTTTTTTCTAACTTTTTATATGTTAAGAAGTGTGGTTGGGCCTAACTCATCCCTACAAGCCGGTTTTGTAGGGTTGAGTTAGGTCTAACCACACTTCTTAACATGGTATCAGAGCCTCGTTTAAGATTCGGTGGACCATCTTCTATGATTTCCGCTATCGGCCCACCCACCATTTATTTCCACGCTCCAGTTGTCTAGTCCTGGGCGTGAGGGGGTGTGTTAAGAGTTCCACATCGGACAATATATGACCTGAACATGTCCTTATAAGTGGGGGCAATCCTCACCCTACGAGCCGGTTTTGTAGAGATGAGTTAGGCCCAACCATACTTCTTAGTAATTTTTTTTCATAAAAAATGAATATGAAAAAAAGGAATATTCTTTTTTTTCCTAATATGAAAAACTATATACTATTTTATTGTTCCCAAATTTAAAATATATTAATAAAACAAGAGTGATTCATTGGATTTCATACCAAGAGAAAAATGGTCCACTAAAAAAACCGAGTGAGTTCTATTAATAATTTTAATGTTCAATGAATGAATTTGATAAATTTATATTGATTGGATTTAGTGTATAAATAGATTCATTTGTAAACCTAACCCTATATATATATAAATTTTAAGGGAATAGTTTTTTCCTTGATTTTAAAAAAAAATATATATATTTTAATATTTCTATTTTTTCTAACTTTTTTATATTAGGTAATATGTTTTGTTAGAAAAATATTTACAAAAAAGAATAATTCTATTTTATTTCTAAGTGGAACCTATTAGGAAGATCCTAAAGTCCCACATTGATTGAAGATAGAGCATTGAAAGAGTATATATAGAGGGACACTCCTCACCTTACCAACCGGTTTTGTAAGGATGAGTTAGGTCAAACTCTAATAGAATCTTTCCAAATACTTTGGGCCTGCAATGCTCCAACTAGAATTTTGAAACATACCATTTCCATCCCTAAGGTAGCTAAGACTAAAAATACTTTCGCACAAGCATTGAACGAGTTTTTTTTTTATATTCCAACATCATAGCTACCGCAACCTATTCTTATGAGAGACCGTCTATTTATCACCACCTCAAAAGACTAATATCAAACAACATTAGAGGATTGTAAGCACAATCTTCATGGAAGAATATTTTGGCCCAAAGGTACAAAATCTTTAACTATTCCTAATTTTTGGAACAAACTCTCGTTACTTTGGAAGGTTTTGGGGAAATAACGAGTCATCTTTCTTGAGAAAAGCTCATTGGAATTTACATTCCCAACTCTCAAAGATGTCATAAGAGTACACTTTCTCATTGGAATTTACATTCCCAACTCTCAAAGATGTCATAAGAGTACACGCATTAGGAGCATTGAACTTCTCTCCATGTTTGCTAAAACTCCTCCCTCGGTCGAAAGACTTCACTTCATGTCTTCACAATATTCCAACACGACCGAACTCTATTGAAAAACATAACAGAGCAATGGTGGACAGACATGCTAGGATTAAGGAAACCTTTAATCAGAAGTAGCAGGAATACAGTGAAGTGATGGCTTCGATGAACAATTTCCACACATTTTGTCATACCCCAAAATTTGCCCATCTCATTTCACTTTTCAATCTCAGACAAAAGTTCAAGACTTAAGGACATACTCTCCTAAACAATGACCTCCTAAACTAGGGTTTTGATTTCTCTGAAGAAAATTAATAAATCAAGGTCTCCAATTGAGTTCATATGGCTTATGATGTTTCAAACTATCTCTATGACAAAATACAAGCTTCAATTCCAAGGATTGCTTAGTCAATTGTCCAGAAAGTCAACAAAAGAATAGTTTGACTTAAAAGTCAACCGTGGTCAAAGTACAGTCAAAATTCCTGATTTTTTGTCAACATCCTTATTCTGAAGTATCATTCATCATTTGATCAAGGATTTATCATGATTCATCAAGGAAAGTTCAGAAATCAACAAAATCTAAAGTTTCTAAATTAGTTTTTTTTGACCTAAAGTCAACTGAACTTTGACCAGCCATAACTTTCACATGGAACATCAGAAATTTTCCATCCAAATCTCATTTTGAAGTAAATTGTATCCTCTACAACTTTGTCTCTCACATGCCAAGGCTAGAAATGCTTCATTTGAGAGATATGGACCAAAACATTATAGGTCCTTTTAGAAAGTGAACCAAAAACAGTTTTTTGTCAAAGCCCATATAATCAAGATAAAATCCTCAAATGGAAAAAATCTTCCAAAGTGGCTTGTATAGGACATCGTGAGGTTTCCAAAAAGTCCTAGAACTCTTCCATATCTTAAAAATTGAGGGAGATATGCCTTGTCAAAGTTGGACCATTTTAAGAAAAAAATGTGAAATAAAAGGGCTCCAAAATGAAGTTTGTTGCAAACAAGTCCAATCTTTTTGGCCCAATCTTGATCCTCAAGTTATCCAAGACTTCAAATCTAGTTGCCACGAATTTTTGAATTTTTATTTGATTTTATATGAATTTTTGATCATTTAAAAGTAGTAATTAATTTATATAAATCATGGAAAATCAAATATTTTGTTAAGGACATTATTCCAATCACATTCAATCACCATTTAAACAAAATATCCAATCAAATTTCGTGCAAAAGCTAATTGGAAAGAGATTGGATCAAATTGGCCAAATTTAGAAGCTTTTAAGACAAATTTCCAATCAAATTTCCAAGATTACAAATCCATGATTCAATAAGATTTTTTTTCTGTTTTATTAACCTAATTCATACTACTATAAGTAGTAAACCTATTCAGATGCATAGGGACGGAAAAATTGAGCCTCCAAGAGTCCTAACCGAATTCATCAAGTGCAAGAAAATCTGAAATCGTTTTCGTACTTGCAGCCGAATTCAAAGAGTTTCAAGGATTCAAACACATTCCAGAGGCTTCATTGAAGGATTCCAGATTGTTACCAGGCCTCCTTGCATCAAGAACACGTTCACAGAGACTTACAGTTTGCGTTTTTTTCCTAACTTCGATTTCAACGATTCACGCATCATTTACATAATTTGATTGCATAATTGTGTTTGTTATGATGTATTGAATGATTCTGGAGTTTTAATTTAATTATTACGTGCGTATATGAGGATCCACCATGTTAGGGTTCACGAGTTTAAAATTGGGGCTTTTTAATTTAGTACGAATTAAGGCTCGATACTGGTACAGGTGTGTTCGTTACACCAAGACGAACATGAATATGGTCTCCTTTTTTATTTTTGATGCTTGTATGAGTTGTTAACAATTAACAGGTGTAATAGCTCTGAGTTTTTATAGCGTGCTGGTAATGAGCGTTGTAAATGCCATGGTTCAGTTTTTCCATGAAGAAGATGATGAGGTGTCCTCGTGTGGTTGGCTTGTTTGAATTCTGGCGCGCGTCTAGGGTCCTGTTCCATTGTTTTAATATATGCTTTCACATGCGCACTTTAAACAAATTCAGTAGGTTGGCTCAGTGGCACAACGCATGAAGGAACAATGGGTCCAAGGTTCGATCCCTGGCCCTTGCAATTTAAAAAAAAAAAGAAATCACTTGTCATCGATCCCATGCGCGCAATACATACGAGGCCACGATGCATCCTCATTCTCAGCCATCAGATTTCTATTCAAGATCAATCCAAGGACCCAGAAGGCGCAGGACCACCATGCTCCCGTACAGATCATCCACACCTGATCATAAAGCTAAGTTTCCTTATTTTTTTTATTTTTTACATACACCTTTTTATTTATTTCTTTTTCTTATTTTTTTAATTTATTTCATTTAAACATTTTTTTATCATAATAATTTCATATAACTATTTATTTTATTTAATCGAAAACTCGATTTTTCTCATAATGTTAGGAGTAAATTAATGGTAAATTCATGTGTTAATATAAGTGATTTCTTCTCTAAACCAATGCAAAAATGTGATGAATCCATAGGTTTTTATTAAGAATTGAACTGAATAAGTTTAGTTCGTGCGTAAAGCAAATCGAATCACTTGTGGGTGTTATTGTTGCAGGTTTTGAGCTGAATAAGAACTTAAGAAGAACATGAGGAGGAAAGAAAGCTGGAAGTCTCAAAGGCTGAAGAAAAAGATGGGAAGTACAAAGGGCGCGCCGCGAGAGTTCCTAGGCGCGCCGCGAAAATACTTCTGTTTGAGGGGCGCGCCGCGCCAGCCCGTTGCCGCGCCGCGGCCTCGGCGTTAAAAGCCCAAAAGTTCTGTTTTAAAGCCCTAGTTTCCAAGTGGTTATATACTTTTGTGGGAGCGAAATTAGGAGAGATATCTGATTCTGAAGCTGAGAATAACAATAGAAGGTGGATTCTTTACCAATTGAAGGCATTCTATTGATGAAGATGAATTCCTCCATTGATTCTTGTATGTTCTTCATGTCTATGGAGAGCTAAATCCCTCTTGTTGAGTCTAAGGTAGTAGTTAACCTATGAATATACATTACCATTGATTAATCCCTGTGAACAATTGTTTGAATTTATTATCAATAAGAAACCTTGCTTTTAATTTACATCATTGTTGAATCTTTGATCGAAAGAAAGGATTTAACTTTTGCCCTAGGTTACTATATTGATTCAATTGCAATTTGCAGAGATGGAATTGTAATTGGGTTTTCATAATTATCGTTCTTAATTACTATTATCGTTATTGTGATTTGGAGAGATCGAATCTCATACCGGTAAAAGTTATCTAATTTGATTTGCAGACATGGAATCTTATTTGAGGATAAGTGAAGATAATGATTCAAAGGATTATTCTATTGTGAATTAATTGATAATTGTATAGGATTAGGTTGATGAACCCTAAAGACTCAATATCTTTCTTTATTTGTTAACACAAAGTCCTTTACTTGCTTTTATTTTATTATTTGCTCTTGATATTATTATTAGTATAAAACAAACCAAACCAAATTTCTTAACTCAAAATAAACAACTATAGAACGGCATTGATATTAACCAATCCCTGTGGATACGATATATTACAGAAAATATTTACCCACAAATACTTTCAACAAATTGGCGCCGTTGCCGGGGATTGGTGTCAATATTGCACGCATTGCAATAGTTCTTATTTTGAGTTTTAAGTTTTATTTTCTCTATTTGGTTGTTTCACGTGTTTGCTAGTTTTGCAGAAGATTGTGTATGCGCAGCAAAGTTTCTAGCGATCAACTTCTTTTTGATCCCGAGATCGAAAGGACCGCTAGGAGGTTAAATAGCAAAGCACGAAAAAGAGCGAACATAGCAAAAGCAAGAGACAACGCAACCGCGACATCGTCACAACAACTTGAAACCATTGACGAGTCGCAAGAAGGATTCTTCTTTCACAAACTATTCACGGAGGAAGAACCAGAAGTTTTTATACAACCTACTGTTGTCAACATGGCTGCTAATGGTCCATGTGCTACTAGTCCAAGACTCAATCCTCAGTTCGCTAAAACTGCCGCCAACGGGCAACCGACAGAACTGAAGACCGGTATCATACAATTGATTTGTGCAAGTCCTTTCGCCGGATTGGACCATGAAGACCCGTACACGCATCTTACTCGATTCTATGAGTTAGCAGGTACTACGGGTGTCGCTCAAGCTGATGAGGAAGCATTATTTAAGAGGTTGTTCCCACACTCTTTGCTATCTAAGGCAAAAGATTGGTATCTGGATCAACCCGAAGCAGTGATGACTAATTGGAACACATTGGAAGAAAAATTTCTGGAAAGGTTTTACTCTCAAAACCGTTTCTTCGAAGCAAAAACAGCAATAGCAGTATTCTCTCAAGGTAGTAATGAATCTTTGAATGAAGCATGGGAAAGGTATAAAGCTATGTTGAGAAAGTGCAAAGGACACGGTTTTACAGACGTTGATCAAATCCATATGTTCCGTAACGGTCTCACAGCTACAAACAAGACACTCTTGGACGCCACAACTGGTGGTTCACTCATGTCCAAAACACCTGCGGAAGCTACTCAGATAATAGAGCGAATGGCTCTAAATGATCGTCAAGGCAACCATGATCGAACGGTAAGAGATAAGAAACCCGGAGTGTTGGAGCTGAACAACAGTGATGCTCTACTTGCTCAGAATAAATTGCTAACTTCACAAGTGGAAATTTTGACACAACAAATGTCCAAACTACCACAACAACTTAAGGAGCTGAACGGGATATCCAATTCTTATCAGGTTGCAAAGTGTGAATTATGCAAGGGCAATCATCAAACAGGATTCTGTCCACCAGTCCTAGAAGAAGAAGTAAACTACATGAACAACACTCAAGGACCAAGGCAGAATCAATACCAAAATCAGCCATATCAACAGAATTATCCTCCGAGGAATAACAACCAAGGGTATCAACAAAGACCCAACAATCAAGGGTACCAGCAACAAACTTTTCAACCATACAATCAACTGCCGCCACAACAACAAGGAGGACAGTCTAAGTTGGAAGAGACCATGAATCAATTCATGCAAATGTCAATGACAAATCAGAAGAACCAGGAAGCTGCAATTAAAAATCTGGAAACTCAAGTAGGGCAACTGGCTAAACAAATTGCAGCTACTCAGTCAAATGCAACATTCTCCGCCAACACTCAAGATAATCCTAAAGAGCATTGTAAAGCAGTGACGACTAGAACCGGTCAGAAAGGTGCTGAGAAAGAAGTTGAAATCAATGATACCGAGAAAGAGGATAATAATCAGGCTGCGGAAGATGAGGAGAATGAAATCATAGTGAGCACCATGAGCAAAGATGCTGAAAGAGAAATAGATGAGACCAAGAAAGAAAGAGGGATGACAGAGAAAAGAAAAAGTTCTAAGAAAAAGAAGGTAGACCCTGTGATACCAAGCCAACATCTACCATACCCCCACGCTCCGTCAAAGTCAGACAATGCCAGGCAATATAACAGGTTTATGAGCATCTTCAAGCAACTCCATATAAACATACCATTTGCCGAAGCATTAGAGCAAATGCCCAAATATGCTAAATTTATGAAGAAAATGCTCACAAAGAAAAAGGGATGCATAGATAAAGAAACTGTGGTGCTTGATGCTCAATGTAGTGCTATAATTCAAAGAACTACTCCAAGAAAGGAATCCGATCCGGGGCGAGTAACCTTACCATTAAATATTGGAGGTAATTTCACTGGCGATGGGTTAATTGATCTGGGGTCGAGCATCAACCTAATCCCTTTATCCATTGTCAAGAAGCTAGGGAATATTGTGATGAAGCCCACTAGTATGACTTTACAATTGGCCGACAAGTCTATCACTTCACCCTATGGAGTGATTCAGGATCTGCTAATTAAAGTAGACAAATTCTTTTTCCCGGTAGACGTTGTGGTTGTTGACATGGAAGAAGATCATGAGGTACCTGTGATTCTAGGAAGGCCATTCATGAAAACTGCTCGAATGATGATTGATCTGGATGAAGGGATCATGAAAATAAGGGTGCAAGATGAAAAGGTAAAATTTAATCTGTTCAAGGCCAAGAAGCATCTTAAGAACAAGAGTGATATCTTCCAAATCGAAACAACTGAGGGAACAACCAAGGAAGACAAAAATCAACCTCCGAGCTACTTCCAAGTTGGACAAGAGGTACTCCTGTGCAACTCAAAACTAAGACGCCTCTCGGGTAAAGCAACAACAAAATGGTCTGGACCACTGATAGTAAAAGATATATGCGACCACGGTGCCATTATGGTAGAGAATCCACTGACAAAAGAGAGGAGAACCGTTAATGGAAAATGGTTAAAAGATTTCTTCAGGGGAGTGGAGCAACATGCACAATTTTTAGTTCCTTGAAAGCATGAACCGTCGAGCCATGCGACGTTAAACGAAGCACTTTGTGGGAGGTAACCCACACTTCTAATGTTTTGTTTTGTTTAGCTTTTATTTCAGGAAATAATCAGGGAACCCGTCTGGTGAAAGCTAGGAGGCAGCAATTGATATTGCGTTACTCTCTGTAAGTCACCCTCTCGGACTTGTTACGAAACATTGAGGTCAATGTTTAGTTCAAGTTTGGGGGGTGGATTTATTTATTTTTGAATTGTTCAAATTTTCTGTTTTTTTTTTTAGTTAGAGTAGGTAGTCCCATAACAAAGCGAGAATCTCAAGCGAAGTATCAACAAGGAAGCAACATGTATGAAAGTGGTAGGAAGTGAATGTTCAAACTTTTTCAGTTTCACTTTCTTTTTCAATAAGTAACAAAGCAGGTATGAATTTTCAAACTCAAACTCTTAATGTGTGCAATGAAACTTAAGGTGTTAGTAAATACTGTCAGAAGTTCTTTATGGTACATTGTTTATTGGATCAGCTTAGCCTTAACCATTGTGAGGAAAGCTTTCCATTGTTTACTATATGCAGGAAACCATCAATTATTTTGACTTGTTCGTATCATGCTAAACCGGTTGTTGCATCGTCTGTGGAAATCTGTGGAAGTGATTTAGGCAATTGTTTGAATTTGAGAGTTCTTTGAGCCGACTCCACCGTGAAAATTATTTTCTTCTGTGAGAGTGTGATCCTTTGCTAACCATTCTTTGAGCCTGAGGTCAAGGTAAGTATCATAATATGCACCAAGAAAATAGCTGGTGAGGTTTGATCTCAATAAAAAGTTTTGTTCAGGACCATCAACCATAAAATTTGGTGATGTGTTTTCTCTTTGACCTTTTTAGAAAGTAGGGGAGCATTCATATAATCTGAATACAGGTTGATCTCCAAGTTGGGGAGAATCACATTCAAAAGAAGAGTAAGTACTTATGGTAATCGGTGAAAGATAAAAGAAGTCGTAGCTTGAAAAAAAAAAAGAGAAGTAACAACGTTTGAATATAAAGATTGTTGAAAAAAAAATGTGAAAAAGAAGAATCAAGCTACGAATGAATGAAAAAAGATGGACAGGTAAAGGAAGTAGAGTTTTAGAGAAAAAGAAATAAGTTATGAATTAGATGCTTCCCTATATTAGGAACAACCCTTGATTATCTTCTTTTCTTTGAATCTAAACCACATTACAACCATAGAAAGACCTTCTGATTCTCAGATTCCACAAGACTTGATGCGAGCAATTTGGTGAACGTATGATATGGATCTTTGTTGATTTAATTGTTTGGATGAGTGTTTAACCCCTCTTTTATTCATCATACTTTTTGATGAGAGTGATTAGTGCTGATTCAATTACAATTGTGTAGTGTTTTGAACTTCTGGAGGTAATTTGCTTTCAACGTTTGTTTCATGTGGATGTTCTGAGTTTGCAGGTAGAAGAGGAGTATTTGACTTAGTTACTGGATTGAACCACTTGAGAAAAACTTGTTGAAAAACTTGTTGCATGATTGTCGGTAGACTTTGTTGGAGGTAAGTAATTTTGTTTAGGGACAAACAAAACTCTAAGTTGGGGAGAGTTTGTTAGGAGTAAATTAATGGTAAATTCATGTGTTAATATAAGTGATTTCTTCTCTAAACCAATGCAAAAATGTGATGAATCCATAGGTTTTTATTAAGAATTGAACTGAATAAGTTTAGTTCGTGCGTAAAGCAAATCGAATCACTTGTGGGTGTTATTGTTGCAGGTTTTGAGCTGAATAAGAACTTAAGAAGAACATGAGGAGGAAAGAAAGCTGGAAGTCTCAAAGGCTGAAGAAAAAGATGGGAAGTACAAAGGGCGCGCCGCGAGAGTTCCTAGGCGCGCCGCGAAAATACTTCTGTTTGAGGGGCGCGCCGCGCCAGCCCGTTGCCGCGCCGCGGCCTCGGCGTTAAAAGCCCAAAAGTTCTGTTTTAAAGCCCTAGTTTCCAAGTGGTTATATACTTTTGTGGGAGCGAAATTAGGAGAGATATCTGATTCTGAAGCTGAGAATAACAATAGAAGGTGGATTCTTTACCAATTGAAGGCATTCTATTGATGAAGATGAATTCCTCCATTGATTCTTGTATGTTCTTCATGTCTATGGAGAGCTAAATCCCTCTTGTTGAGTCTAAGGTAGTAGTTAACCTATGAATATACATTACCATTGATTAATCCCTGTGAACAATTGTTTGAATTTATTATCAATAAGAAACCTTGCTTTTAATTTACATCATTGTTGAATCTTTGATCGAAAGAAAGGATTTAACTTTTGCCCTAGGTTACTATATTGATTCAATTGCAATTTGCAGAGATGGAATTGTAATTGGGTTTTCATAATTATCGTTCTTAATTACTATTATCGTTATTGTGATTTGGAGAGATCGAATCTCATACCGGTAAAAGTTA
The DNA here is from genome assembly GCF_029867415.1 of Vicia villosa. Taxonomy (NCBI): domain Eukaryota; kingdom Viridiplantae; phylum Streptophyta; class Magnoliopsida; order Fabales; family Fabaceae; genus Vicia; species Vicia villosa. The sequence goes on from NC_081181.1 coordinate 169,275,351, forward strand.
TCTAATTTGATTTGCAGACATGGAATCTTATTTGAGGATAAGTGAAGATAATGATTCAAAGGATTATTCTATTGTGAATTAATTGATAATTGTATAGGATTAGGTTGATGAACCCTAAAGACTCAACATCTTTCTTTATTTGTTAACACAAAGTCCTTTACTTGCTTTTATTTTATTATTTGCTCTTGATATTATTATTAGTATAAAACAAACCAAACCAAATTTCTTAACTCAAAATAAACAACTATAGAACGGCAGTGATATTAACCAATCCCTGTGGATACGATATATTACAGAAAATATTTACCCACAAATACTTTCAACAAATTGGCGCCGTTGCCGGGGATTGGTGTCAATATTGCACGCATTGCAATAGTTCTTATTTTGAGTTTTAAGTTTTATTTTCTCTATTTGGTTGTTTCACGTGTTTGCTAGTTTTGCAGAAGATTGTGTATGCGCAGCAAAGTTTCTAGCGATCAACTTCTTTTTGATCCCGAGATCGAAAGGACCGCTAGGAGGTTAAATAGCAAAGCACGAAAAAGAGCGAACATAGCAAAAGCAAGAGACAACGCAACCGCGACATCGTCACAACAACTTGAAACCATTGACGAGTCGCAAGAAGGATTCTTCTTTCACAAACTATTCACGGAGGAAGAACCAGAAGTTTTTATACAACCTACTGTTGTCAACATGGCTGCTAATGGTCCATGTGCTACTAGTCCAAGACTCAATCCTCAGTTCGCTAGAACTGCCGCCAACGGGCAACCGACAGAACTGAAGACCGGTATCATACAATTGATTTGTGCAAGTCCTTTCGCCGGATTGGACCATGAAGACCCGTACACGCATCTTACTCGATTCTATGAGTTAGCAGGTACTACGGGTGTCGCTCAAGCTGATGAGGAAGCATTATTTAAGAGGTTGTTCCCACACTCTTTGCTATCTAAGGCAAAAGATTGGTATCTGGATCAACCCGAAGCAGTGATGACTAATTGGAACACATTGGAAGAAAAATTTCTGGAAAGGTTTTACTCTCAAAACCGATTCTTCGAAGCAAAAACAGCAATAGCAGTATTCTCTCAAGGTAGTAATGAATCTTTGAATGAAGCATGGGAAAGGTATAAAGCTATGTTGAGAAAGTGCAAAGGACACGGTTTTACAGACGTTGATCAAATCCATATGTTCCGTAACGGTCTCACAGCTACAAACAAGACACTCTTGGACGCCACAGCTGGTGGTTCACTCATGTCCAAAACACCTGCGGAAGCTACTCAGATAATAGAGCGAATGGCTCTAAATGATCGTCAAGGCAACCATGATCGAACGGTAAGAGATAAGAAACCCGGAGTGTTGGAGCTGAACAACAGTGATGCTCTACTTGCTCAGAATAAATTGCTAACTTCACAAGTGGAAATTTTGACACAACAAATGTCCAAACTACCACAACAACTTAAGGAGCTGAACGGGATATCCAATTCTTATCAGGTTGTGTTAGAATCCAAAATGTGAATATTTGTTGATAACTTTTGTGGTATTTTGATAACTTTTCTCACACTCTTTCCATTTAATTTTGGTATGATATAGTGTAAATAAATAACATTTAGTTTGGTAGTAAATCTCTTAATTATAAGCTTTTCTTTTGCTTTTTGTAGGTTTTATGCACTTTGGGAAGTATATGGAGGTATTGAGACATGTTGGAGCAAGTTTGGAGACCAAAGGAAGAATTTTGGTTCAGCAAGGGCCGCTTAGCGGCCACTAAGCGCGCTTTCCAGTGGCGAGGGAAGATTTTGTGCTCAGCAAGTTCCGCTAAGCGGCCTAATCCCGCTTAGCGGCCTCCAGCGTGGAACCAGATATTTTTTGAGGACCGCTTAGCGGCCATCATGGCGCTAAGCGGCGGTACTTTTTCAAGTGGCTACTTTTAGGCACTTGGAGATATTTTTGTGATCTTATCTTGTCACTTTTTCATTCCAACAACACACACACTCTAGGGCAAGAGAAGAAAGAAGAAAAACTCATCCATATTCAAGATTTCTCAAGCATATTTCTTCATCATCTTTGGATTTCTATGCTAGGAGGTCTTGTATTGATGTTTGTTGTTGAAGCTATGGATAGCTAAACTTCTCATGTGTCAAGATTAGAGGTAGTTAGCTTGTAAAGTATGTATTTAGCTTGATCTTTTGTATATGAACCTTGTTGGTGATTAATATATGGTGAATATCTTTGTATTCATGTTTATATGTTGTTTTGATACACTATTGAGAGATATGTTTCAAATCTTGACAAAAAGGGGTATTCATCTATCGACAATCAAACTCTAGAGATAGATTTGTGAGTTGATAATCACTTGTATCAAACTTTAAAGGTTATTATGTCAACTGTCGGCATGAGAGATCATCTGACGGTTAATATAATAACAATCACGACACTGCTTTAGAGATAAACAGTATCGAGAGGATACGTGATTGTATTAATCATTGATATGTTCATATACATGATCATCAGAGTATATACAAAAGCAAGCTGACGAACACTAATCTTGACACAGTTTTACCAAACCGTTTTTAAACCCGAATTTATTGTCTTTAATTTCTTTTCATGCTATTTATCTTTCATGAAACTAAAAACATACCGAATCCTAACTCAAAATACACTAAGCTGTAGAACGGCGATAATATCGCATCAATCCCTAAGGAGACGATACTAAAAATACTTATCCTATACTTTCTAACAAAATGGCGCCGTTGCCGGGGATTGGCGTTAAGATATTATAAGCATAGCAATAGTTTTTGTGTGTTTTGAGTATAAATATTATTATTATTACCTAGTCTTTGCTCACTTTTTGGTTAGTGTTTCAGCTCTGGTTTATGCGTGGGAGTGTCCCAGCAGATCAGCTTCTTTTTGATCCAGAAATTGAAAGAACTGCTAGGAGATTGAACAGTAAAACCAGAAGAAGAAGGAAACTAGCCAAAGAACGAAGATTAGCCCAAGAAGTAACTACTTCTTCAACACCACAAGTTATAGAAGAAGAGATGGCAGGGAATGGAGACCAGGACCCACCACCACCACCACCTCCTAGAGCACCATGTGCTAACAGTCCAAGAAGAGCAGCCCAGTTTGCAAGAAATGACAACAATGCAAGAAATTCTGAAATGAAGACTGGCATTCTTCAACTACTCTATGCTAGTCCCTTTGCAGGGCTTGATCATGAGGACCCATATACACACTTGACAAAGTTCTATGAAATTGCCGGAGCAGTCGGAGCACCTGAAAGAGAGGAAGAGCAAGTGTTTAAAAGACTATTTCCTCACTCATTGATTGGTAAAGCAAAGGATTGGTACCTCGATCAACCTACTCAAATCATGACAAATTGGAATGAGTTAGAAGAAAAGTTTCTTGATAGGTTCTTTCCTCAGTCAAGGTTGCTTGAAGCAAAAACAACAATTTCTGTGTTCTCTCAAGGTGTGAATGAAACTCTTAATGAAGCATGGGAAAGGTATAAGTCAATGTTGAGAAAATGTCCGAGTCATGGCTTTGATGAACTCACCCAGATTCACATTTTTCGTAATGGCTTACAACCTCAACCGAAGCTTCTTTTAGATGCTACAGCTGGAGGTTCCTTAATGGCTAAGACCACGGAGGAGGCAATAGAGATAATTGAGAAAATGGCCAGAAATGATCATCAGGTGCAACATAACCGAGGAGTTGTTCCAAAGAAACCGGGACTTATTGAATTAGGAACCAATGATGCTATTCTTGCTCAGAACAAGCTTCTTTCTCAACAAGTGGAGGAGCTTACAAAACAAATGGCAAGGTTACCTCAACAACTCAAGGAATTAAATGATCCTAACAAGAACAAACAAGTTGCTTCGTGTGAGCTTTGTAGTGGAGACCACCCTACCGGATATTGTCCACCGGTGAATGAAGTGAATTACATGGCGAATCAAAATCAAGGAGGCTATCAACAAAGACAAGCTCCTTACCAAAACCAAGGTGGATACCAACAAAGACCTAATGCACCGCAATATGGCCAAGGGTGGAGACAAGATAATTATCAACAAAGACAAAGTCCTTATCAACAACAACCACCTTCTCAAGACAAGCCTTCAAAGTTGGAAGAGACTCTAAATCAATTCATGCAAGCATCAATGGCGAATCAAAAGAGTAATGAAGCGGCAATAAAGAATTTAGAGACTCAAGTCGGCCAACTTGCAAAACAATTAGCTGAGAAGCAACCCGGACCATCATTCACGGCAAACACTCAAACCAATCCTAAGGAGCATTGCAAAGCGGTTGTAACTAGGAGTGGGAGGGTGCTTGAAAGTGAAGTGGAGAAGGAGGTCGAGGAGGAGGAAGTTAGGATAGAAAAAGAGAAAGAGGTGGAAGGTGAAGTAGAACCAAAGAAAAATGAGGGAGTCTTAGTTGAAAATGAGAGTGAAGAAAAAAGTGAGGAAGAAGAAGAAAAAAATAGAGAGAAAAAGAGAAAGATTAAAGAAGGAAAGAAGAAAGTTATGAGTCCCCCCGTTCGTAATCTACCTTACCCTCGTGCGCCTTCGAAGAAAGATAATGAGAAGCAATATGCTCGTTTTCTTGACATATTTAGGCAATTGCAAATTAATATTTCTTTTGGTGAAGCTTTAGAGCAAATGCCAAAATATGCCAAGTTTATGAAGGACATCCTCACGAAGAAAAGAAGTTACACTGAGCCCGAAACGGTTGTCCTAGATGCTAAATGTAGTGCCATCATTCAAAGTACTTTACCAAGGAAGGAAAGAGATCCAGGAAGAGTTACTTTGCCGGTTACTATTGGTGACATTCATATTGGAAGAGGTTTGGTTGACACGGGTTCAAGTATCAATTTGATTCCTTTATCCATGGTCAAGAGGTTAGGCATTGTGGATATGAAAAATACAAGAATGACACTTCAATTAGCCGATAAGTCTACAACTATGCCTTTTGGGATAGCGGAAGATTTACTTGTGAAAGTTGACAAGTTCTTCTTTCCGGTTGATTTTGTTGTCATTGATATGGAGGAGGATGTTGATACCCCGTTGATTCTAGGAAGACCTTTTATGAAGACGGCAAGGATGATGATAGACATTGATGATGGTTTGATGAAATTGAGGTTCCAAGATGAGGAAGTGTGTTTTGATCTTTCGGAAGCAATGAAACATCCAAATGATACAAGTGATTGTTTTAGAATTGATGCTATGGAGGAAGTTATCATGCAAGTTGAAAGTAGAGCTCATGTGTTCAATCCTCTTGAGAAAACATTAACCAAAGCTCTTGATGTTCTCAATGAAGAAGAAGAAAAAGAGATTGAAGAGTGTTTGCGAGATCTTGATGTTTTTGAAGAAATAAGTCCTTCTGAAGCAAAGATGGAGGAGTTGAAAGATGAGCCAAAGGTGGAAGAAACCAAATTAGAATTGAAGATGTTACCGCCCCATTTGAAATATGTTTTTCTTGAAGAAGGTGGTAAGAAGCCGGTGATAATTAGTAGTTCATTGTCTAAAAAAGAGGAAGAGAAATTAATTCATGTGTTGAAAGCTAACAAGGAGGCAATAGGATGGGTTCTTTCCGATTTAAAAGGAATTAGTCCGGCCTATTGTATGCATAAAATTATGATGGAGGAGGATTTTAAACCGGTAGCTCAACCTCAACGTCGGTTGAATCCTACAATGAAAGAAGTTGTAAGAAAAGAAGTGGTGAAACTATTGGAAGCCGGAATGATTTATCCTATTTCCGATAGTGCATGGGTGAGTCCAGTCCAAGTGGTACCAAAGAAAGGAGGAATGACCGTGATCACAAATGAAAAGAATGAGTTGATTCCGACAAGGACCGTGACGGGTTGGAGGATGTGTATTGATTACCGAAAGCTTAACCAAGCTACTAGGAAAGATCACTTCCCTTTACCTTTTATGGACCAAATGTTGGAAAGGTTATCGGGTCAAGAGTTCTATTGTTTTTTGGATGGCTACTCCGGGTACAACCAAATTTCGGTCAATCCGGAAGATCAAGAGAAAACGGCGTTCACTTGTCCCTTTGGAATTTTTGCTTATAGACGAATGCCGTTTGGATTGTGTAATGCACCGGCCACTTTCCAAAGATGTATGCAAGCTATCTTCTCGGACTTCATAGAAAAGACAATGGGAGTTTTCATGGATGACTTCTCCGTTTTTGGAGCCTCATTTGATCTTTGCTTGAAGAATTTGGATGCCGTGTTGAAAAGATGTGTTGAAACCAACTTGGTCCTCAATTGGGAAAAATGCAATTTCATGGTTACCGAAGGTATAGTTCTTGGTCACAAAGTTTCTTCCAAAGGAATTGAAGTCGATCGAGCAAAAGTGGAGGTTATTGAGAAGTTACCACCGCCAACGAATGTCAAAGGAATTCGAAGCTTCTTAGGCCATGCGGGATTCTATAGGAGATTCATCAAAGACTTCTCAAAGATTGCAAAGCCTTTGAGCAACTTGCTCAACAAAGATAAGTCTTTTGTTTTTGATAATGCATGCCTTTTAGCTTTTAATGAATTGAAACAAAGATTGACCACCGCTCCCATAATCATAGCACCCGATTGGAAACTTGATTTTGAACTAATGTGTGATGCTAGTGATTATGCGGTAGGAGCGGTGTTGGGTCAAAGAAAAGGAAAAATTTTTCATGCTATACATTATGCTAGTAAGGTTCTTAATGAAGCACAAATTAATTATGCAACAACGGAAAAAGAACTACTAGCTATTGTATATGCATTAGAAAAATTTAGGTCTTATCTAATAGGTTCGAAAGTTGTTGTTTACACTGACCATGCAGCGATAAAGTATTTGCTTACCAAGCCGGACTCAAAGCAAAGGCTCATTAGGTGGATATTGTTGCTACAAGAATTCCACTTAGAGATTAGAGACAAGAAAGGAGCGGAAAACTTGGTGGCGGACCATTTATCAAGGTTGGTGAATGAAGAGGTAACAAACAAAGAAGAAGAGGTTTTGGAATCATTCCCGGATGAAAAGTTGTTCATGGTGGAAGAAAGGCCGTGGTTTGCTGACATGGCTAATCATAAGGCATCGGGTTGGATGCCGGAAGATTGGAGTAAAAGTGCAACAAAGAAGTTTCTCCATGATGCCAAATTCTATGTGTGGGATGATCCATACTTGTTCAAAATTGGTGTGGATGGTGTGCTAAGAAGATGTGTGACGAGAGAGGAAGCAATGAGAATCTTGTGGCATTGTCATAATTCACCTTATGGTGGGCATTATGGTGGGCAAAGAACGGCGGCAAAAGTTCTTCAATCCGGGTTCTATTGGCCGACGTTATTCAAAGACGCTTACTTGCATGCACAAAGTTGTGACAATTGTCAAAGAAGTGGTGGAGTGAGTAAAAGGAATGAAATGCCATTGACAAATATGTTAGAAGTGGAAGTGTTTGATTGTTGGGGAATAGACTTTGTAGGACCATTTCCTTCATCTTTTGGTTGTGAGTATATTTTGGTTGCGGTTGATTATGTCTCAAAATGGGTGGAAGCAATAGCATGTCCGAAGGCGGATGGAAAGACCGTAATCAAGTTCTTGAAGAAAAACATTTTCACAAGGTTTGGAACACCAAGGATTCTCATTAGTGATGGTGGCTCACATTTTTGCAACACACAACTAGAAAAAGTCTTACAACAATATGGTGTGAAGCACAAAGTAACCACGACCTATCATCCACAAGCTAATGGTCAAGCCGAAGTTTCCAACCGAGAAATCAAAAGAATCTTGGAAAAAACAGTTTCGTCGTCAAGAAAGGATTGGTCACAGAAGTTGGATGATGCTTTATGGGCTTACCGTACGGCATACAAGGCACCGATTGGTTTTACTCCGTTTCAAATGGTTTACGGGAAAAGTTGTCATCTACCCGTAGAATTGGAGCATAAGGCATTTTGGGCCTTGAAGTTGCTTAACTTTGATTCTAAGGCAAGTGGTGAAATGAGAAAATTGCAATTGCTTGAGATGGAAGAATTGCGATTACAAGCCTATGAATCCAACAAAATTTACAAGGAGAAAGTGAAAGGATATCATGATAAAAAGATTGTGGAGAAGGATTTCAAAGAAGGTCAAATGGTTCTATTGTTTAATTCAAGATTGAAGTTGTTTTCGGGTAAATTAAAGTCGAAGTGGTCGGGTCCGTTCCGAATCAAAGAAGTAAAAGACTATGGAGCGGTTGTGCTTGAAAATCCGACGACAAATGAAAGTTGGACTGTGAATGGTCAAAGACTCAAGCCGTATCTTGGTGGTGAAGTCGATCGAAGTTCGGAAGCCGTTCCGATTTTTGATCCGTAAAGCCGCCTCGGACCGTCGAGCTAACCGACGTTAAACAAAGCGCTAGTTGGGAGGCACCCCAACATTGTAAGTATTTCTTGTTTTGTGTGTGTTATGACTGTTAGGAAAGTCGGGAAAAATCGGGGCTTGGGGGACTGCTGTGTTTGCTGCTGAAAAACAGCATTTTACTGATACCGCTAAGCGGCCACACAAAAATGCAGAAAAAAAATGTGGGCCAAAGGGTCTGACCCGGCCCAGTTCAATGGGGAAGCAAGTTATGAGGGGCTGAGCGGCCAGAAACCCTAGCCACCTCATTTCTTCCAAAACTTTCAAGTCTCCAAGTTCCCTCCTTCCCCTTTCAACCTTTGCATTCATTGTTTGAAGGAATTTCTTGTGTTCATCTCATCTCCCTCAATTCTCTTTGTTCATTTGGTTGTGCAAGGTAAATGTTGTTCTTTTCTTTGAAATAGTTTGTGTAAATTGATAGTAGTAGTAGGTGATGTTTAGAATTGTTTATATTTGTAGATTTTAGGTTTAGATTGTAATTAGATTGTTGCTTGTGAATGAATTTCTGAAAAATGTGTGTTAAACACCCTAGTTTGTGTAAATTAGGTTAGTTTTGTGATTAGGAGTATAGGTAATAGTGCATTCATCACTAGTTGCCATTGTTGATGTAGAAGAAGTGAAGAAATTGTAGGAGAAGCATGCTTTAGCAGACTGCATTTCTGCAGAATTTTTCTGAGAAATCGCAGGGCCGCTAAGCGGCCGTGACCCCGCTAAGCGGCGGATGCTGATGACAGAAAAATAATTCTGTTTCTGGTTCAGTCTTGTTCAAGCATTCAAAGTCGGGTCCAGGACCACTAGTTAGCTATGTTTAACTGCAATATTATGTGTTTAACAGTGTGGTGTGCTTTTTGTTGTAATTTTCAGATGGCTTCTCGACAAAACCGAAGCAAAAGAGGACGGTTTCCAGGCTCTAGTTCTAGACAAGCTCCCGTTCCTGAAGCACCTCAATTCGACAGTGCAAGATTTTTGAGTGCTGAACACCAAGAGTGGTTTGGACGGCTGTGTGGCAGAAAAATTTTAACTGAGAAAATATTTGACCTTAAGCCCAATGGGGAGTACAGGCAATTTATGGAAAACATGCACCATCGTAGGTGGGATGTTCTTTTGCAGCCAAGTACTCGTATCAATGTGGATATTGTAAGGGAATTTTATGCTAATGCGATGCCAACAGAAGATACGAAGTATGTGAGAAAAACCGTTGTTAGGGGGAGAGTGATTTCATTCAACCGGGCTGCCATTAGCTCTTATCTTGGTGATCCTTTAGACCTTCCTGAAAATGGGTGTGAGTATGCAAGGATACATAGAGCAAGGCAGTGGAACATGGATGAAGTAGCAGAGACTCTTTCTTTTGAGAGTCGTGGTTTTTCTCTTAACCCATCTGGCATACCAGTGAAGATGGATCGAGGGAATATGAATCAGATGGCTCAGCTCTACCTCACCCTGCTTCTGAACAACTTGAAGCCGAAGAGCCACAACAGTGATATTACTTTAGCTAACTCCTGTTTATTATTTGCTATGATGACAGGTGTAGAGATTGACATTGCTCAGCTCATTTCTGATGAGATGCGAGAGGTGGCTTCTAGTGGGCACTCTTTAGGGAGTCGACTTGCGGGTCAACTTCCTTATCCTGCTTTGATTATGGGATTGTGCAGGAGAGCTAGAGTGGAGATCCCAGATGAGGTTCACATGACTATCACTAGCAAGGTGGATGACAGTTATGTTGCTCGGTTTTGTTCTCCACGGGCAAGGGGTCGTTGTCAACCACAACCTGAGGCTGTAGCTCCTCCTGCCGGCCAAGCAAGGTATAATCAGCAAATGGCTTGCAGGTATAGTTGGGATTATATGGATGCTTTGCGCAGGTCGGAGGCTACCATTCACGACTCCTTGCACCGCTTGTACTTGAAGATGAGCGATCCTTCCAGTGTAACATCTTTTACTACAAATGAGCAGTATGAGGCCATTTGTAACTATCCGGAGGATAGGCCATTTTTTAGGAATGGGGGAGGAGAAAATGAAGAAGAGGGTGAAGAAGGAAATCATGAAGAAGAGGGTGAAGAAGGAAATCATGAAGAAGAGGACAATGGTGATGAGTGATGATGCATATCATTTGGTGATGTTGTTATGTTTATTGTGTTTGTTTACTAGTACTTTAATTTTCTGTTGAATAGTTAGTTGATGGATTATTTTGTTACCATCCTTAGGGATGTGTTTTGTTTTGTTGTAATGAAGTAGCAAATGATGCTACTAAGACATCTTTGAGGCATTTGCCATTGGCAATTTGTCTCTAATATATTATATTATATTAGGTGTGTGTTATATTTTGTGTTTTTACTATAGTGTTAAGTTTGTGTAGTTATATAATATAGTTATAGTAAATATAATAATAGTACTAATAATATAATAGTAGTAATTGTGTTTGAACATAATATTAGTAATTATAAGAAAATTTTTGTTGTTTGTTGATCAGTGCATTTTGATGCACATTCCTTTATGTTTGTACTTAGGCATTTCTATGGTTTGGTTTGTTTATTTTTCTATTTTATTAAGTTTTTATATTTTAATTTATTTTTATTGTTATTTGATTTTCGTATTTATTTTTCAGCTTTAGTAGTCTGCACGGAAACGATCATAACTGGAGTTCCGGGAGTCCGATTGAGGCGTTCTAATAATCGACGGAAAGCTAAGAGAAAGGGCTACATTTCTTATGTTGGAGTCGAAGTCAGAATCGGACTGTAGCAGGGCCAGAAATCTCGTTGAAGTTGCAGCACTAGTTTTTAATTTAGTTTCGGGTCAATTTGGTTTTGGGCCTGGGTCGTATGTTTGACCCAGTTGGATTGTAAAACGGGTTGTCTTAGTTTCTCCTAGGGCAGCAGCCGAAACACTATTCACTGTCACTATTCACGATTTTATTCTTGAAGCTTGTACGAACCATCCATGGCGAACTAATCACTTTTGGTTAATCTGCCGTATTCAGGTTCCAATTTACTATGAGATTAATATAATTTTGCTTAATTCCTATTCCTTCAATTCGACTGTATGTTTATCATTTGCTTAATCTGATTATTCATAGAGTAGATTGTTTGGTTCGATTGATTTATGTTCCCAATTTATTCGCGTTTTACCGTATGCTTAATCGTTAATCCGCTGTATGTTTAACCGAATGCTTAATTCGGCAAACGGGTAATATAATTCATATAATATTGTTGCGCTTGTCAATTATATTGTAATCGAACGGGATTGGAATCCGCTTAGGATAGTGATCTTATAATAATCGATGATTGGTAGGAACTGGATCGGTAGATTGACTTATTTCATAATCACTTTTACAAAAACAGCTTATTTTCAGAATCACTTATTTTAAGCACTTTTTCTGTAATTCGACCACCAAACCAACCCCCCCAATTTCGATTTCAGTTAATAATTCAAGAATCCTTGAGAGACGATACTCGAGTTACCGTTACCGTCGTTACTACAGTTTTACAAACTAACTCGTTTTTGACCCGCGTGCGACAGCGGATCAAATTGGCGCCGTTGCCGGGGATTCTTGTGAATATTAACTGATTTTAGAGTCTTAGATTTAGTGTTTGTGCGTTTAGGCCGTAGTTTCCTCACGGTTTTGGTCAGTCCGCGTTTAGAGTCGGAAAAAAAAATCAGTTTTTGCAAAAAATTGTATTCGATTGTAAACTGTTTTTGCCTACTGGAAGTAGAAAAATCGTGCGATCAATACTCCCTTACTCTAGAAGAGTAAGGGAATTCGACCCCAAAATCGTCAAATTCATCGTTTTTCTATTTTTAATGATTTATTTTCTGTTTTCATAGAGTCGAAAAATTCCGAAAAAAATATCAAAATTTTATTTTTACGTCATTAGATTATTTTTGGTGTCAGTTTATTTTTTTGAATTATTTTTAATCGATTTGCTTCATTGTGTTGTTTTAGGGACATAGTTGGCATTTTCACGATTGTTGCTGCATTGCTGTGCACTAGTCCTGGCTACTAGATCTTCCTGTCCTGAACTTGTTGCTTTTGATCCTGAGGTAGAGAGAACCTTGCACACACTTCGTAGAGCAGGCCAGGCTAGCAATAGTTCACCTTCACCGACCATAGCTGAGTCTGATTCTGAGTCTGTCTATTTGCATAATTTGTTTGATTCTGATTCTGAATTTGCTTTTGAAATGGCTGAAAATAGAACTCTAAGGCAACTTGCAGCCCCTGATGTTAATTATAATGGCTTGTGTATTGAATATGATGCTGTTGCTGTTCCTTTTGAATTAAAATCGGGTTTAATACACTTGTTGCCAAAGTTTAATGGTCTTGCAGGTGAGGATCCACACAAACATTTGAAGGAATTCCAGGTGGTGTGCTCTACACCATTGAAGCCTGAAGGGATCACTGAAGATCATATCAAACTTCGTGCTTTTCCTTTTTCTTTGCAGGGTGCAGCGAAGGACTGGATATATGATCTCGAACCGAATTCAATCACAAGCTGGAATGCTCTAAAGAGAGTGTTTTTGGAGCGATATTTTCCTGCATCTAGAGCTGCTTCAATCCGAAAAGAGATTTGTGGTATTAGACAAGATAACGAGTCATTGGCTGAGTACTGGGATAGGTTCAAGAAGTTAGTTTCAAGCTGTCCTCAACATCAGATTACCGAACAACTTCTCATTCAGTACTTTTATGAGGGGTTGTTACCTATGGATAGAAACATTCTTGATGCTGCTAGTGGTGGAGCACTTGTTGACAAAACTCCAGCTGCTGCCAGGGCCCTCATTGAAAATATGTCCCTAAATTCCCAGTGTCGCACGCTCGCGAAAATAAACAACAGAGTCGCCACCAATATATTTATCCCAAAGCGGGAAAGGAATATCAGAAAACCTGAAATAAGGATAAGAAAAGGTCTTGCGACCAGAGATAAGGGTACGGGAGTCGGTTACGCAAGGGGAAGGTATTAGCACCCCTCACGTCTGTGGTACTCCACAGGATCCACTTATGTTTGTTCTATTCTAAGGGTGTATAAATCTAAAGCTTAATGCTAAGGGAATGCATGCAAATGAAAGAATAAGAAACACGGGGAAAATAAGGTTTATAAATAGTTGTGCTCGCTTAGGCCCCGCGACCCAATGCCTACGTATCCTTTTCAGGAATCAGAGCGCCGTAGTTCGGCTTACGATTTTCTGTTTGTTTTTGTGTTTTTTAGTTGAACAGTTACATTCGCACTCCGCTGCTCGACCTCTGGAGTCTTAAGCTGGGAATGGAGCGGAAATAACGTGTCCGATTAGGAAAAGGAGTGCCCTGAAGGCAAGAGAAAGAATGCCTCGGAGGCAAGAGAAAGAAGAGATGATTGGTTTGTATTTTTTAGGGTAATTCCGTGATGAACAGAACCCAATACAAGGTTTCGCACCACTTCATTACTTTGTTTTAGGTCTGAGCCTTTATTAGATGTTTTGGATGTTTTGGTTGAGTATTTTTTAAGGGATTTTAATCTGCGAGTTGAATCACATAGAATGTATGATGTCAAAGAAACAGATTAGGGAATGAATCCCACTCATTTCTCTACATGGATAGAGAAACAGATTAGGGAATGAATCCCACTCATTTCTCTAATAATCGAGAAACAGATTAGGGAATGAATCCCACTCATTTCTCTTTATAGTGATCGAGAAACAGATTAGGGAATGGATCCCACTCATTTCTCTCTCACTAAGTGTTCGAGAAACAGATTAGGGAATAAATCCCACTCGTTTCTCTCCCACTTTTAATGTGATTCGCCTCTTCCTTTGTTAATTGTTTTAAAGTTGAAAAGGAAAATAAACAAAACTAGCCTAAGATGAAAACTAGCCTAATATGATGGGAACCTTTAATTCCTAAAGTTGTCATGGTTTCTACCTAATGGTTAGGAGCAAAAAGCGACATGAGAATATAAGCATAAGCGGAGATCGAAATTACAAGTAAAAATACAAGTAAGTAACGATACAAAAATTAGTGTAAAATGGCTAACATAAACACTTGAAAATATGGTACAAGACATGAAAGTGAACAATGCAAAATAGTACAAAAATCGAATTTAAAATACTATTATTTTTATGGTTTTTTATGAAAGAAATTGAATTCTAATTAACCAAAAAGAATTAAAAGAAGAATTAGCCTAAACTAATACCTTTTTTATGATAAATTTATATGTGTCAAAAATTGTATCAAAGTCTAAAAATTAGCATTTTTGTTATTTATGAAAACAAATCTAAGAAAACACCTAAATTCATTAATTAAAGGTCAGGGAGTGCATATTGAATCAAATGGTGTGATTAGCAAAACGCTGGGCCCAAAGGTGTTATTGTACAGCATGCCAAAAAATAGCGTTTCATGGGCCACATAGGGTGTGTGATTCAGAATTCGGCCCAAGAAGCTTTCATTCAGATTTTTTGTTCAGTTCCTTTATACAAAAATGGTGATGGGCCAAGAAAGGGGGTGAAGATGGCAAATTCGGCCCATAGGTTTTGTTTTTATCAGATTTTCATACAGAAAAATAAATAAATAAAAAATGAATTAATAGAAATAATAGAAAAAGAGAAATTGGGGATTAGGGTTAACCGTTTGCGCCGATTCAACTTATTCTTCTCCCTTCTCTCACTCAAACGCAGCGGCGGCGGAAACTCCACTTCTCCGATGAAAGCGTGGTGGCACCAATATCAAATGGCCGCGTGATGAACAACGGTCACCTCTCCTTGACTCAACTCTCTCAGCTCTCGTCTATATGTTCTCTCCCGATCTCCTCTAGTTGCGTCGAAGGTATATGGTGAGGTTGTTATTGCCGATGAAGATTAGGGAATTTAAAGATTTCGGCGACAATGGAGTTTGTTGAGGATTGCAGAGGATTGAAGATGAGCCGAAGAATTGTATCATAGTGAACAGATGAAGATGAAGCGTAAATTTCTGGAAATGTTGGAAGAGAAGGTTGAAGATTGGAGACGAGGTTGCGGTGAAGTTGTTGTTCTTGAGGATTATGAAGAAAAGCAAGGTTAGAGAGTTCTCTTTGTATGGTGAAAAGTAAGATGAAGCGTTGGTTGAAGATGGATCGGAGGAGAGGCCGAAGGTCCTGTTATGGTGAGTTGAAGGTGATGAAGATGATGACTTCAGAGAGGAATGAAGATTGCTCGATTCTTAAAGTTAGAGCTTAGTTCAGAGGTGGAGGAGATGCTGCAATGGAGGTTATGGAGATTGGAAGAGAGGTGGTGAAGATGAGAAGGGATCGAAAATGGTTAAAGTGAAGGTGTGAAGTGAAGGTTGCAATGATGAAATGGTGGAGAAAGAGATGAGAATGATCGAGAGGGGATGTGAAGAATGACCGAGAGTCTGAAGATTGAAGAAGACCTCTGTTATGTAGAGAGGGAGAATCTTGATTCTGAAGGTTAGCTCTCAATACTCTCCAATTTTCTGTTGAATTTGTTTGCTGTTATACTTCTGTTAGAGGGTGGTAACTGAAATCGGTTAGTCTCTGTTGGAGTTTGTTATGAAAATTAGTTAGGGAAGTTATGAATATACTAGGTTGTTAGGTAGTTAGGATGTGTAACTGTTTCTGTTATCTGTTTCTTGTGAACTAGTGTGATAGTTAAAAGCTGAATTAGGGAGTTAATAGTAAATACAAGCAGTCAGTGTTAGTATGCTAATAATTGTTAGTGTAAGGTTGGATGAAATAATTACTCTGTTAATTAGTCATGAATCAAAGTGTGGGTTATTGGTAACAAAACTGTTAGTTACTATTAGTTGAACATAGGATCAGGTTTACTCTCTTTTCTCTTTTTTTTTCATGGTGAAAGCTGAACTGTTTGAACATGTGTTGTGCAGGGCTGGGATGTGTTTGTGATGGTATGATATAGAACTCATCGTGAGCTTTTGCAATCACTTTGGCATAGCATGATATTTTTATACATGACCCCTAAAGCGTTGGAGACCAAACTGAGGATGAGGCTTGAAGACATGAAGACTACAACTAGACTTTTAGGAACTAGGACAACAAATTATGCAACTTTCTTTTTCTTCTCAATTTGAACTACTTTTGAAGAAATAATTATTAGTCATGGTTTTGACTAGCAAATGTGTAGTGTCCTTGTGCATTCTGTTTGGCTTTTGAAATGTAATCTCTTCTTTGTAAGTTGTAAAGAACTTTGAATGATAAGGTTTGTTTGAGACCAAATTGAAAGATGTATAATATTTTCCATATTCTTAAATAAATCTTGAATAATCTCCTTAAGCAAATCAACTTCATAGCTTGTAATAGAAGCGCCAATATAAACCAATGGCGTAACCCAAGATAGAACTGATAATTGTAAGCCTTTGTGAGCCAAGAGGATCTTAAGGGATGCCATAGATAAACCTCAATTCTCATGAATATATTTTGACCATCAATTTGAGAAATAGACCCCAATCCTAATGAATCATCTTGCTCGATCCTATTAACCATCATTATTAAAAAACCTTTGAACCAATGACTCCATAATGTATAAGATGTAGATGGATGATCGCATAACCACATATGCAAATGAAATGAAATGACCTGATATGAATGAATGAAGTTTGGGAGTTTAACCCGTGAGATAAGCAGTTGGATTGGGAGGCACCAGTCAATTAGAAATAAAATTAGATGGGCAAATTTTGGGGTGCAACAGCTGCCCCTATTTAATCGTCTTAAACCTGAAGGTGAGATTGGCGTCAGCCTTTCGAGCAATCCGGGTAGAAGAAGATTAAATACCAAGTGAACCTGAAAATTTGCCTGATGAGAGATAGGATCCACTGGGGAAAAGATGGTGTCAACTCCACTGAAGAATAATGTATCAATTCTGGATTGATCAAATTAACTCTGGGTTAGAAATGAAATACACATCAACTCTGGGTTGAAAAAGAAAGGTGGGTCGACTCTGGGTCGGAGAATAAAGGGAAGTCAACTCGAGGTTGAATAAGAGTTCAACATCAACTCTGGATTGAGAAAGAAAGGGAAATCAGTATTAGTGGGACAAGATATAGGCATCAACTCTGGGTTGAGAAAGAAGGAAAGAAAATCAACTCTGGGTTGAAAACAAGAGATAGACATCAACTCTGGGTTGAGAGAAAGAAGGATTAGAAATAATCGTCAACTCTGGGTTGAGTGGGAACAGACAAAAGATAACCGTCAACTCTGGGTTGAGTAAAAGATAACCGTCAACTCCGGGTTGAGTGGGAAAAGAAAAATGGTAACCGTCAACTCTGGGTTGAGTGGGAAAGGAAGACAAGGATCAACTCTGGGTTGAATAAAAGATAACCGTCAACTCTGGGTTGAAAGGGAAAGACAATAGGTGACCGTCAACTCTGGGTTGAGTGGGAAAGAAAGGAGATAAGCGTCAACTCTGGGTTGAGTGGGAAAGAGAATAAAAGATAACCGTCAACTCTGGGTTGAGTGGGAAGAAGAAGAAATCAATACTGGATTGAACAAAGGATGACCGTCAACTCTGGGTCGAGTGGGAAAAGGATAAAGGATGACCGTCAACTCTGGGTTGAGTGGGAAAAAGGATAAAGGATAACCGTCAACTCTGGGTTGAGTGGGAAAAGGAATCAATTCTGGATTGAACAAAGGATAACCGTCAACTCTGGGTTGAGTGGGAAAGCGTAAAAGATAACCGTCAACTCTGGGTGAGAGGGAAAAGATAATTAACTCGGAGTTAAAAGATGAATGGAAAAGTCAACTCTGGGTTGAACACAAAAGTATCAACTCTGGGTTGAAGAAAGATGGACATGATGGACTTTGGGGGATGGCACCACAATGGTAACTCTGAGTGGTCCAGTGGAATATCAATTGATCTCTTGTAGGGACCTCATCTGATGAGTAGCTTGGCTTATGCTTCATATGCAAATGTTTGATTTATCTTATGCACTTCTGGAGATGCGATGTTATGGATTCTATATGTAGTGTATTGATTGATTTGTCAGGGTTTTTGCTTTGTGTGGAATAGATTAGGTGGAGTTCTGAAACTCTGCTTGAGAATCAAGGTGGGGTGGATGCCCCTGTTTTATTGATGATTGGATTATTGAGGGAGATATGCTAATGAGAGTGCAATGATATGTATGATGAATGTATGAATGAAATGATTGTTTCCAAGATATAGGTGGATGGAGGATGCCCTTGCGGAAAGGATCATAGCTTGAAGGATAGAACTTGTGGAGGCGAGGTGTTTGGCTTGACTCCTCGACACTTGTCTCGATATCTGACATTTGATTGAAGATGAAGAAATGACTTGTTTCTATCTTGCCCCAGCTTGTATGATCTTTTGAGATGGAATTTTGATGTGCTTGAATCATGGAGATGTGCAATGGTCTGCCCCAGTGTTGATCATGGAATGATTGCCCCAGATTGAAAGGAATTGTTCCACCAGATGGATGCTTCAAGTATTTGCCTTTGGATGACCAACCTTTGCCTTTGTAGGATTACTCGATGGAATTTCAATGTTGAACTTTCCTTGGTATCAAGTACTTATTTTCAAGTTTAGAGACAATTCTGTTTTGAAAAGGATAATGAGAATGCAATGCACATGTTAATCTCAAAGAAAAGTTTTTATTTGTCCAAAATGTTGTACTGATACTAACACAAGTGACAAGCAACATTAGGAGTCAGTTTGACATGATTTTACAGTTTGTATGCTTTCGGAACGAACCCTGCTTCAATTAGGACTTTTGAGGGTTGTAACGTGGTCAGGTTCACGGTTTGAGAAACAAAGGATAAAGGCTCAAATTCTACTTAACCCACCCCTTCTTCGTGATGTCCTCCAGTCCTATGTTCAGCTAGTTTAACACGAGTATTCACCTTTCAGGAAGGATTGTGATGGATGAGGATCCTTTGTGATTTTGATGGAGGTGGCAGCCACCCTTTGGTGCTTTTTGTTGATAGTCATAACAACTTGTCCCTCGGAGGATTCTTCTTTTGCTTTTTGCTTTCCCTAACTTTTGCCTGGACAAAAAGTTTCTCTTGATTTTGGTTTTCGTTGTCCAGCGGGATATGCCCTAATTTTTGCCTAAGTCATTTGCTTCAAAGCTTTTCTTTCTTTTTGACTTAGCGGGCTATTGTTTCTTTCTCTTTTTTTTTTTATGATTCTTTTCACCATTCTTTGTCTCGTTCGGGAACAAGTTGTATGACTTTTGTGATTGACTTGTTGAAGAGGTTGTGACTGCCTTTTTCTTAGAGAACGGGAGACATCCATTGTGGATGGTGCTCTTCCTTTTTTGTTGTGAGATCTGAGATATGATTGATCCTCTGATGGAATACCTGAAAGTTGAGCGCTCGGTCGCACTAACTGAAGACTACCCTGCCCCTGGTTAAAATTGAGGGTTTTGTATTTTTTTGAAAAGAAACTACTACTCCTTAGGCTCAAGGGGTTGACGAGGGTTTCACTCCCTTATAACTCCAGTGTTTGGGAATTGAAACAATGCCTGTACATCGTCAGCAGGATCTTTGTTCTAAAAGTATACAATTAGTAGTTCATGTGTTTTTGAATTTTCATCATTCTCCTTTTTTAGTTGCTTAAGACAAATGAGTGAAGTATCAATGAACATAATGACAAAGATGAAATGATTTGAGAAAAACATGTATATTACATTTTTATTTATTCAAACAGAATGAGTTTCTTACAATGGATAGTACTTGATAACAACAAAAGTAGTACAATTGAAAACACTAAAGAAATCTATACAATGGCAAGTTTGGCCTTATTCTAATGCAAATGAAATGTTTTCTGACAAACATAAAAGTCTTCATGTTCCACTGGTGGAAGCTCCATTGTGAGGTGGCATGGGATTGTTGACCACATTAGGTGCCGCAGGTGTGAATGTAATCACCTTTGCATCAAGCAGATCCTGAACCTTGTCTTTGAGAACTCTGCACTCTTCAGTGGTGTGACCAGATCCTCCAGAGTGGAATTCACACTTGGCATTAATCTTGTAATTTGGAGGGAGAGGATCAGGAGGAGGCCTTGCTTCAGCTAATTGAATCAGTTTTTGATCAAGCAAGGCGGCGAGAAGTTGGCTATAGGTCATTGGTACACGATCATACACCCTTTTAGGCCTATTCTGCCTCTGTTGACCCTGTCTCTGCTGATAACCTTGTTGTTGGAAACCTTGTTGCTGTTGGACATATTGTTGATAAGGGACCCAAGGTTGTTGACCAACAGGTGCCACATAAGCTTGAGGAGCGGTGGCGTTCACTTGATAGTAGGGAGCTTGATCTTGAGCAGAAGCAGCACTAGTCTCACCTTCTTTCTTTTTGATGAAATTACCCTGAGGTTTCTTGTACCCATATTGGTTTGCAGCAGCAGTATTGGCGGGATTCTGGATCTTACCAATTTTCAAACCATTTTCAATTCTTTCACCAATCCTGACTAGATCAGAGAAACCAGAAGAAACACTACCAACCATTCTCTCATAGTAATGTCCTTGAAGAGTGTTCATGAACATGTCAACCAGTTCGGATTCAGAAAGTGGTGGATTCACTTGAACAGCCATTTCTCTCCACCTTTGAGCATACTCTTTGAATGTCTCATTGGTCCTTTGCACTTGATTTTGAAGTTGCAACCTAGTCGGTGCCATGTCAATGTTATACTGATATTGCTTGAGGAAAGCATCAGACAAATCCTTCCAAGATCGGATTCTATTACGCTCCAGATTCATATACCAGTTCAGAGATGCCCCAGATAAGCTATCTTGGAAGCAGTGAATGAGCAATGAGTCGTTGTGGATGTGAGAAGCCATCTTACGACAATACATGATGATATGGCTCTTCGGACAGCTCAAACCCTTGTACTTCTGGAAGTCGGGAGTCTTGAACTTAGGAGGGACAACCAGATTAGGAACTAGACACATATCCTCAGCATCCATCCCATAGGCAGTAAATCCTTCAATGGCTCGAATTCTTTCCTCAAGGATTTTGTACTTCTCAGCAGATTTCTCAACGGGTCGAGCTCTTTCAACAGTTGGTATTGTTTGCATTTCTGGATTAGCAGAACGAGTACCACAGAAAGCAGGAATAGGAATCTCTGTTTGAGAAGGTGGAGTAGGAAATGGGCAAGTAGGCCCAGTCATAGTTGGCACTCCAGAAGTTACAGGTATAGTCCCACCTTGGTTTGGGGCTCCAAGGGTGTCAACAGTCATGAAGTTGAATGGCATCCCAAGAGTAGCATTAGTCCTTGCTTGGAACTCAAATGGAGTAGAAGAAGGTGGAACGACCTCAAGTTGGCTAGCAGCAGCTTGGTTACCAACGACGGGAATCTCTTGTGTAGCAGGAACCCTTTCAGTTCGCAAGGCTTGGATAGCTTCCAGGATAGCATCGACCTTAGTTTTCATTTGATCCATCTCTTCTCTAATGGCAGCTTGATCTTGTTCGTAATTCTCCATGATTCTTCTTCTGTGAGCTCTTGTCAGATATCGGTGTGGAGGAATCGTCTTGACTGATCTGATGGAGAGGAAGAGTGGTAAGAGTCTTGATAACCATGGATGCACATGCATGAATGCAAAAATGTTAATGAAGATGCAAATGTATCATAAATCAAGATCAAGGATCAAGGCCTCTTGGATAACAACTTCTCATGGTCAATAAGGTATGGTCGAATCCTCCAGATTCAGAGGTTCGACGTTGCTTTCTGGATAAATAGGCGGTGCATAAGTCAAAGATGGTCGAACCCTCCAGATTCAGAGGTTCGACGTTGATTCTGATAGATAATTGATGTAGAACTTCTGTATAAGTCAAAAATGGTCGAACCCTCCAGATTCAGAGGTTCGACGTTGATTCAGGATAGATAACCTTTGCATAAGTCACATAAGGTCGAACCCTCTAGATTCAGAGGTTCGACGTTGGTCATGATAGATAGTCTGAATGGGCATAGGGTAGGATGAAGGCATGTTTTCCTGCAAAACAAAATTTCCCAACCCCTCTCTCAGGTATGGTCTAGTACAAGGTAGGTCAAAAGGTCTCCAGCGTTAACAGTTCTCCTGAGACACCATCATTGTTGCAAATACATGCCAACAATGGTATCCCATTTGAACCTCAACTGGTCGTGGGTCTCATGATCGCAATCAACAGAACCTGACATTCTGTTGGCGTCATGACTATCCACTCTGTCCTAGGTAGCCTAAGTCACACTCTGGCCTGGGTATTGGGCCTTTTACCTCAAATCAGAAACATCCCATCCCAACAGACAGCAGAATAATAATCATAGTATATGAAAATAAAATGCGATGCATAAAGAAATAAAGCAATAAAGCAATAAAGTAATAAAGCAATAAAGCAATAAATAAACACCCAAAGAAAAGAAAACAAACACAAGCTAGGATCGACTCGCTAAGAATGGACCAGCACAGGTCTATCACATCCCCAGCAGAGTCGCCAGCTGTCGCACGCTCGCGAAAATAAACAACAGAGTCGCCACCAATATATTTATCCCAAAGCGGGAAAGGAATATCAGAAAACCTGAAATAAGGATAAGAAAAGGTCTTGCGACCAGAGATAAGGGTACGGGAGTCGGTTACGCAAGGGGAAGGTATTAGCACCCCTCACGTCTGTGGTACTCCACAGGATCCACTTATGTTTGTTCTATTCTAAGGGTGTATAAATCTAAAGCTTAATGCTAAGGGAATGCATGCAAATGAAAGAATAAGAAACACGGGGAAAATAAGGTTTATAAATAGTTGTGCTCGCTTAGGCCCCGCGACCCAATGCCTACGTATCCTTTTCAGGAATCAGAGCGCCGTAGTTCGGCTTACGATTTTCTGTTTGTTTTTGTGTTTTTTAGTTGAACAGTTACATTCGCACTCCGCTGCTCGACCTCTGGAGTCTTAAGCTGGGAATGGAGCGGAAATAACGTGTCCGATTAGGAAAAGGAGTGCCCTGAAGGCAAGAGAAAGAATGCCTCGGAGGCAAGAGAAAGAAGAGATGATTGGTTTGTATTTTTTAGGGTAATTCCGTGATGAACAGAACCCAATACAAGGTTTCGCACCACTTCATTACTTTGTTTTAGGTCTGAGCCTTTATTAGATGTTTTGGATGTTTTGGTTGAGTATTTTTTAAGGGATTTTAATCTGCGAGTTGAATCACATAGAATGTATGATGTCAAAGAAACAGATTAGGGAATGAATCCCACTCATTTCTCTACATGGATAGAGAAACAGATTAGGGAATGAATCCCACTCATTTCTCTAATAATCGAGAAACAGATTAGGGAATGAATCCCACTCATTTCTCTTTATAGTGATCGAGAAACAGATTAGGGAATGGATCCCACTCATTTCTCTCTCACTAAGTGTTCGAGAAACAGATTAGGGAATAAATCCCACTCGTTTCTCTCCCACTTTTAATGTGATTCGCCTCTTCCTTTGTTAATTGTTTTAAAGTTGAAAAGGAAAATAAACAAAACTAGCCTAAGATGAAAACTAGCCTAATATGATGGGAACCTTTAATTCCTAAAGTTGTCATGGTTTCTACCTAATGGTTAGGAGCAAAAAGCGACATGAGAATATAAGCATAAGCGGAGATCGAAATTACAAGTAAAAATACAAGTAAGTAACGATACAAAAATTAGTGTAAAATGGCTAACATAAACACTTGAAAATATGGTACAAGACATGAAAGTGAACAATGCAAAATAGTACAAAAATCGAATTTAAAATACTATTATTTTTATGGTTTTTTATGAAAGAAATTGAATTCTAATTAACCAAAAAGAATTAAAAGAAGAATTAGCCTAAACTAATACCTTTTTTATGATAAATTTATATGTGTCAAAAATTGTATCAAAGTCTAAAAATTAGCATTTTTGTTATTTATGAAAACAAATCTAAGAAAACACCTAAATTCATTAATTAAAGGTCAGGGAGTGCATATTGAATCAAATGGTGTGATTAGCAAAACGCTGGGCCCAAAGGTGTTATTGTACAGCATGCCAAAAAATAGCGTTTCATGGGCCACATAGGGTGTGTGATTCAGAATTCGGCCCAAGAAGCTTTCATTCAGATTTTTTGTTCAGTTCCTTTATACAAAAATGGTGATGGGCCAAGAAAGGGGGTGAAGATGGCAAATTCGGCCCATAGGTTTTGTTTTTATCAGATTTTCATACAGAAAAATAAATAAATAAAAAATGAATTAATAGAAATAATAGAAAAAGAGAAATTGGGGATTAGGGTTAACCGTTTGCGCCGATTCAACTTATTCTTCTCCCTTCTCTCACTCAAACGCAGCGGCGGCGGAAACTCCACTTCTCCGATGAAAGCGTGGTGGCACCAATATCAAATGGCCGCGTGATGAACAACGGTCACCTCTCCTTGACTCAACTCTCTCAGCTCTCGTCTATATGTTCTCTCCCGATCTCCTCTAGTTGCGTCGAAGGTATATGGTGAGGTTGTTATTGCCGATGAAGATTAGGGAATTTAAAGATTTCGGCGACAATGGAGTTTGTTGAGGATTGCAGAGGATTGAAGATGAGCCGAAGAATTGTATCATAGTGAACAGATGAAGATGAAGCGTAAATTTCTGGAAATGTTGGAAGAGAAGGTTGAAGATTGGAGACGAGGTTGCGGTGAAGTTGTTGTTCTTGAGGATTATGAAGAAAAGCAAGGTTAGAGAGTTCTCTTTGTATGGTGAAAAGTAAGATGAAGCGTTGGTTGAAGATGGATCGGAGGAGAGGCCGAAGGTCCTGTTATGGTGAGTTGAAGGTGATGAAGATGATGACTTCAGAGAGGAATGAAGATTGCTCGATTCTTAAAGTTAGAGCTTAGTTCAGAGGTGGAGGAGATGCTGCAATGGAGGTTATGGAGATTGGAAGAGAGGTGGTGAAGATGAGAAGGGATCGAAAATGGTTAAAGTGAAGGTGTGAAGTGAAGGTTGCAATGATGAAATGGTGGAGAAAGAGATGAGAATGATCGAGAGGGGATGTGAAGAATGACCGAGAGTCTGAAGATTGAAGAAGACCTCTGTTATGTAGAGAGGGAGAATCTTGATTCTGAAGGTTAGCTCTCAATACTCTCCAATTTTCTGTTGAATTTGTTTGCTGTTATACTTCTGTTAGAGGGTGGTAACTGAAATCGGTTAGTCTCTGTTGGAGTTTGTTATGAAAATTAGTTAGGGAAGTTATGAATATACTAGGTTGTTAGGTAGTTAGGATGTGTAACTGTTTCTGTTATCTGTTTCTTGTGAACTAGTGTGATAGTTAAAAGCTGAATTAGGGAGTTAATAGTAAATACAAGCAGTCAGTGTTAGTATGCTAATAATTGTTAGTGTAAGGTTGGATGAAATAATTACTCTGTTAATTAGTCATGAATCAAAGTGTGGGTTATTGGTAACAAAACTGTTAGTTACTATTAGTTGAACATAGGATCAGGTTTACTCTCTTTTCTCTTTTTTTTTCATGGTGAAAGCTGAACTGTTTGAACATGTGTTGTGCAGGGCTGGGATGTGTTTGTGATGGTATGATATAGAACTCATCGTGAGCTTTTGCAATCACTTTGGCATAGCATGATATTTTTATACATGACCCCTAAAGCGTTGGAGACCAAACTGAGGATGAGGCTTGAAGACATGAAGACTACAACTAGACTTTTAGGAACTAGGACAACAAATTATGCAACTTTCTTTTTCTTCTCAATTTGAACTACTTTTGAAGAAATAATTATTAGTCATGGTTTTGACTAGCAAATGTGTAGTGTCCTTGTGCATTCTGTTTGGCTTTTGAAATGTAATCTCTTCTTTGTAAGTTGTAAAGAACTTTGAATGATAAGGTTTGTTTGAGACCAAATTGAAAGATGTATAATATTTTCCATATTCTTAAATAAATCTTGAATAATCTCCTTAAGCAAATCAACTTCATAGCTTGTAATAGAAGCGCCAATATAAACCAATGGCGTAACCCAAGATAGAACTGATAATTGTAAGCCTTTGTGAGCCAAGAGGATCTTAAGGGATGCCATAGATAAACCTCAATTCTCATGAATATATTTTGACCATCAATTTGAGAAATAGACCCCAATCCTAATGAATCATCTTGCTCGATCCTATTAACCATCATTATTAAAAAACCTTTGAACCAATGACTCCATAATGTATAAGATGTAGATGGATGATCGCATAACCACATATGCAAATGAAATGAAATGACCTGATATGAATGAATGAAGTTTGGGAGTTTAACCCGTGAGATAAGCAGTTGGATTGGGAGGCACCAGTCAATTAGAAATAAAATTAGATGGGCAAATTTTGGGGTGCAACACCCAGCAGTTCACCACTCGAACCAATTCTGTCCAAACCAAGGGTGTACATCAAATTCAAGGTTCCTCGAACAGAGTTTTAGAAACTAGACTTGATGAGCTGACCGCTTTAGTCAAACAACTTGCAGTAGCAAAACCTCAAACAGCAACTGTATGTGGCATTTGTACAGCTCATGATCATCCCACTGATACTTGTCCTCTTCTGAAAGATGATACTGTTACCGAGCTGCCTCAAGCTTATGCAGCCAACCTTTACAACCAGAACAGGTACAACAACACTCCTGACTTGTCCACCAACAAATATCACCCCAATTGGAGGAATCATCCCAACCTTCGATATGGAAATCAGCAGCCTTCCCAACAACAGCTCACCGTTCCATTACCCCAGCCACATCACACTCCTCCAGCCACTACTTCCGGACCATCCCTTGAAGATCTTGTTAAACAAATGGCCGTGAACAACCTTCAGTTTCAACAAAGAACCGACACTAGCATTCAGACCTTGACCACACAGATGGGACAACTTGCTACTCAAATAAATAATATGCAAGCTCAAGGTTCGAACCAACTTCCAGCACAAACTGTTGTCAATCCGAATGGTAATGCTAATGTGAGCGCTATTTCTTTGAGATCCGGAAAGGTTACAGAACCAGCCCCTGAAAAAAATAAAAAAGTCATTGAGGTAACTTCTGAACTTTCTCCATCTGAACCTTCCCCTGCTGCACTTTCTTCTCCTTCTTCTGTTATGGTCGGAACTGAAAAAAATAAAGAAAAGGAGTATGTGCCACCAGTTCCTTTCCCACATAGAGTTATGAAAAATAAAAGAATTGAGGAGGGAGACAAAGAAAAAGAAATTCTGGATATGTTTAGGAAAGTAGCGGTAAACATTCCGCTTCTTGATGTGATTAAGCAAGTTCCAAGGTATGCAAAGTTTCTGAAGGATCTATGTACAAACAAGAGAAAAGTAAAAGGAAGTGACAGAGTCAACTTGGGAAGAAGCATCTCTGCTTTCATTCAGCCCGAACAAAGTGTGTCAGCCATCTCTCAGGTCTTGCCACAAAAGTGCAAGGACCCGGGAACTTTTACTATTCCTTGTACCATCGGGGATAAGAAATTTGATAATTGTTTGCTTGATTTAGGAGCGGGAATTAATGTTATGCCTACTTCTATTTATAATAACCTTTGCCTTGGTCCCATGCAGCATACAGGTTTAATCGTTCAACTGGCGAACAGGAGCAATGCACGTCCCACCGGCATAGTGGAAGACGTCCTCGTTCAAGTTAACGATTTAATTTTTCCTGCAGATTTTTACATTCTGGACATGGAAGGAGAAACTAAGTCCAGCAGAGCTCCCATCATCTTAGGCAGACCGTTCATGAAAACGGCGAAGACAAAAGTTGATGTTGATGATGGAACCATGTCCATGGAATTTGGTGACATCGTTGCAAAATTTAATATCTTTGATGCCATGAAACACCCCGTGGAGGAGCATTCGGTTTTTAACATTGAGTTGATTTCTGAACTAGTTGATGAGAGTTATTCTGAATTATTTGCATTTGATTTTCCATCTCTCTCTGATTTTGATGATGATTATTCATGTCCTGACTGCACTGACACTAACGTTTGTGTCCTTTGTGCTGAGATTGATGCTTCCTTGTAGCCTGATACATTTCCTACAGGTGAAGTTGTTACCGATGAGGTTGTTTTTGCCGTCGATGCTCTTGACATCCCGGCTGCCCCAAGCCTTCCATCCATCATTCAGCCCCCGTCCTTAGAGCTAAAAGAGCTCCCTGGGAACCTGAAATATGCTTACTTGGAGCATAATGAAAAACTTCCTGTTATTATCTCTTCTAACCTTGATTTCAATCAAGAGGACAGACTTTTGCAGGTATTGAAGAAGCACAAGAAAGCAATCGGGTGGACATTAGCCGACCTTCCAGGTATTAGTCCTTCGATGTGCATGCACAAGATTTTACTTGAGGATGGAGCGAAAACAGTAAGGCAGCCCCAAAGGAGGCTTAATCCTTTGATTCTTGATGTTGTAAAGAAAGAGGTAACCAAACTCTTGCAAGCAGGTATCATTTATCCTATCTCTGACAGTAAGTGGGTAAGTCCAGTGCAGGTTGTACCTAAGAAATCTGGACTCACAGTGGTAAAAAATGAAAAGAATGAACTTGTTCCCACTAGAGTCCAGAACAGCTGGAGAGTTTGTATTGATTACAGGAGACTGAACCAGGCTACTAGAAAGGATCACTTTCCTTTGCCGTTCATTGACCAGATGCTTGAACGGCTAGCTGGTAAATCACATTATTGTTTTCTTGATGGTTTTTCAGGTTACTTTCAGATTCATATTGCACCTGAAGATCAAGAAAAGACCACTTTCACGTGCCCATTCGGTACATTTGCTTACAGGAAGATGCCTTTTGGCCTTTGCAATGCTCCTGGCACTTTCCAACGATGCATGATGAGTATTTTCTCTGATTTTATTGAAAATTGCATGGAAGTGTTTATGGATGACTTTACTGTTTATGGTTCTTCTTTTGATGCATGCTTGAACAGTTTAAGCTTGATTTTAGAAAGATGCATCGAGACTAACCTTGTGTTGAATTATGAAAAGTGTCATTTTATGGTTGAGCAGGGAATTGTTCTTGGTCATATTATTTCTGAAAAAGGAATTTCTGTTGACCCTGCTAAGATTGATGTGATTTCTACATTGCCTTACCCTTCTTGCATTCGCGAGATTCGTTCTTTTCTTGGTCATGCAGGTTTTTACAGGCGTTTCATCAAGGATTTCAGCAAGATAGCTCTTCCGCTGTCGAACTTGTTGAAGAATGACGTCACTTTTGATTTTGATGACAAATGCAAACATGCGTTTGACTTCTTGAAGAAAGCATTGACCTCCGCTCCCATCATTCAGCCACCTGATTGGACACTTCCTTTTGAGCTTATGTGTGATGCTTCCAATTATGCAGTTGGGGCTGTCCTTGCACAGAGAGTTGACAAGGCTGCCCATGTTATTTACTATTCTTCTAGGACTTTAGATTCTGCACAGTCTAATTACACCACCACTGAAAAAGAACTGCTAGCTATTGTTTTTGCTCTTGATAAATTCAGATCTTATTTGCTAGGTTCCAAGGTTGTTGTTTTTACTGACCATGCAGCTTTAAAGTACTTGCTGAAGAAGCCGGATGCAAAGCCGAGATTGATTCGGTGGATGTTGCTGCTCCAAGAGTTTAATGTTGAGATTAAAGACAAAAGTGGAGCTGAGAACTTAGTGGCTGACCACTTGAGCAGGATAGAGAGAGATGAAGATCCTTTTCCTATTAAGGATGACTTTCCTGATGAGCAGTTGTTTCTTTTGCATGGGATTACACCTTGGTTTGCTGACATTGTTAATTTTCTTGTTGCTGGTGTTTTTCCTACAGGTGCATCTAGACCACAGGTTCACAAGCTCAAGAGTGATGCCAAATATTATGTTTGGGATGATCCATATCTATGGAAGTTTGGTAGTGATCAGGTAATCAGGAGATGTGTCCCCGACAATGAGATTGAATCTATTTTAAAATTTTCTCATGCATCTCAAGTCGGCGGACACTTCGGTCCTCAAAGGACTGCAAGAAAAGTCCTTGATTCAGGCTTCTATTGGCCAACTATTTTTAAGGACGCTTTTGAGATTTATCGCACTTGTAAAGAGTGCCAGATAGCAGGTACCAACATCACTCGCAAGAGTGAAATGCCTCAGCAGCCTATGCTTTTCTGTGAGGTATTTGATGTATGGGGAATTGATTTCATGGGTCCTTTTCCTGTATCATTTGGTTTCCTTTACATTTTACTTGCTGTCGATTATGTTTCAAAGTGGGCGGAAGCTATCCCCACTAGGACTAATGATTCTAAAGTTGTTGCAGAGTTTGTCAGGTCTAATATCTTTTGCAGGTTTGGAATACCGCGAGCTATCATAAGTGACCAAGGCACTCATTTCTGTAACCGCACCATGGAAGCCTTACTCCGAAAGTATGGAGTTGTGCACAGAGTCTCTACAGCATATCACCCACAGACTAATGGGCAAGCTGAGATCTCCAACAGGGAGATCAAACAGGTTTTAGAGAAAATGGTGCAGCCAAACAGGAAAGACTGGAGCCGTCGTCTAGAAGACGCACTTTGGGCTCAAAGGACAGCTTTCAAGACACCCATTGGGATGTCTCCTTATCGACTTGTTTTTGGTAAGGCATGTCATCTTCCTGTTGAGATAGAACACCGTGCTTTTTGGGCGGTGAAGAGTTGTAATTTGGAGATGCAACAAGCAGTAGAAATAAAAAGTGCAGGTACTGACAAAGTCTTCAAGGTTAACGGGCAGCGGCTGAAGTTATTCCATGAAAGTTCGGTGCCTGAAAATGTCAGCATAGAGGAGCTTTCTTTAGAAGCACCTGACTACACTGCAACTTGATCAGGGAGTCCTTCTTTCCTTCTCTCTACTTTATTAGTAATGTTCTTTCATTGAGGACAATGCTTAGTTTAAGTGTGGGGGAGGAAATTGTGTGTTTTATTTGTTTTTTTTTTGTTTTGTTTTTGTTTGTTTAATTTCAATAAAAAATGCATCTTCTTGAAAGTTTTAGGCTACACACTTATTTGAGTCGGGTTTGCGGAGACTTGGGAAAAATTCACAAGATCGGTATCGTTCTAACACCGTAAGTCTCCTGCATACGGAAATTGATTTGAATTTGTTATTATGTTTTAGCCTTAATTTCTCATTCTTTGACAGCTCTTGAGTAGTTTATTTCAGCAGTCGGCACCATCTCTCACACACTTTACGCAGGAAGCCGATGAATATAAGTGAATGTTCCGAAAAGAAAAGAAAAAAAAAAGAGAAAAGAAAAAGGTAATACACCTTCTAAGTTTGGTGATCCTCACCCGGTCACTTAACCCAACGGTTGTGTAATCTTAAAAAAAAAAGGTTTTCAAAACTCTTTGTTAGTTGGTTCAGCGGTTTCTGGTGCTGAACTTGGTAGGGAGGATTACGGTCCGATCCCCCGCAACTACATCTGAGTAAGCAAAGGGTTATGCCACGCAAGTACCGGAACCCCGTGCAAAAGGATCAGAGTCACTAACCGGTTGTCCTGCTATAAGTGTGTGGAGATAACGGGCTTAATGTGATTGCACCTGAATGAAAAAGAGCAAAAATGATGAGTAAGTTAGGCTATGGTATAATAATATGATTTGAATTGGTTTGTGTATTTAGGAGCCTTATGTCTGCATATATGTGGTTAGTGTTCTTACGATGTCCTTAGTGTGCAAAATTAGTACCTGTCGATGCAAACATACCCGAAAAAGATTTGTAGCCTAGGATGAGTAACTGTTGATGTATTTCTGCTTTCTTTTCATTTTGCTCGGAGTGCAAAAGTTCAAGTGTGGGGGAATTTGATCAGTGCATTTTGATGCACATTCCTTTATGTTTGTACTTAGGCATTTCTATGGTTTGGTTTGTTTATTTTTCTATTTTATTAAGTTTTTATATTTTAATTTATTTTTATTGTTATTTGATTTTCGTATTTATTTTTCAGCTTTAGTAGTCTGCACGGAAACGATCATAACTGGAGTTCCGGGAGTCCGATTGAGGCGTTCTAATAATCGACGGAAAGCTAAGAGAAAGGGCTACATTTCTTATGTTGGAGTCGAAGTCAGAATCGGACTGTAGCAGGGCCAGAAATCTCGTTGAAGTTGCAGCACTAGTTTTTAATTTAGTTTCGGGTCAATTTGGTTTTGGGCCTGGGTCGTATGTTTGACCCAGTTGGATTGTAAAACGGGTTGTCTTAGTTTCTCCTAGGGCAGCAGCCGAAACACTATTCACTGTCACTATTCACGATTTTATTCTTGAAGCTTGTATGAACCATCCATGGCGAACTAATCACTTTTGGTTAATCTGCCGTATTCAGGTTCCAATTTACTATGAGATTAATATAATTTTGCTTAATTCCTATTCCTTCAATTCGACTGTATGTTTATCATTTGCTTAATCTGATTATTCATAGAGTAGATTGTTTGGTTCGATTGATCTATGTTCCCAATTTATTCGCGTTTTACCGTATGCTTAATCGTTAATCCGCTGTATGTTTAACCGAATGCTTAATTCGGCAAACGGGTAATATAATTCATATAATATTGTTGCGCTTGTCAATTATATTGTAATCGAACGGGATTGGAATCCGCTTAGGATAGTGATCTTATAATAATCGATGATTGGTAGGAACTGGATCGGTAGATTGACTTATTTCATAATCACTTTTACAAAAACAGCTTATTTTCAGAATCACTTATTTTAAGCACTTTTTCTGTAATTCGACCACCAAACCAACCCCCCCAATTTCGATTTCAGTTAATAATTCAAGAATCCTTGAGAGACGATACTCGAGTTACCGTTACCGTCGTTACTACAGTTTTACAAATTAACTCGTTTTTGACCCGCGTGCGACAGCGGATCATTTGTCCTTGTGATGAATAGAAAAAAAACTCAAGCAAGCAAAGTCTTATCAAAGAGTGGTAACATCAAAGTTTGATGGTGATGATAATGCTCTTGATGCGGTGCATGCTAAGGTAACGATTTTCTTGCTTTGTAGATATTAGTGTGAATATGATTTAGGTGCTTTATACAAAAACTTGTCATCACTTTGCATGTGAAAGATTTTGTTCATATTTGAATCTAGTTAGGACATAACTACATAAGTGAGAGGACTTTCCATTGTGTACTATAGACTTTTGTGTGTGCTAGCAATTGATGTTAACTGGGACGATTCATGCTTAATCTGCTTTGTTTAAAGTGTTAGAACTTAGAAGTGATCGAGGCAATTTTTTTGTGTAATACGAGAAAAACCACCTTCCAAAAGGCCACATGTGAGAGTGTGATCAATTGAAACCAATTTTGAGCCTTAAATTTTGATTTTGCCAAGTGAGTTGAATGAGAACCGACAAGCTAGTAAGTACTTCCTTATTGAGTTTGTTGAAGAAAAGCAAATAGAGAAAACTTTTGACTCACTTGGAAAATATTTTCTTTGGTAGACACTTAACCCAATTACATTTAAACCTTAAATGAAGAGCATGATTATGTGGAATTGTTGAATTGTTCAAAGTTGGGGAGAGAGGAGTTTACTTGAGAAAAGAAAGAAAGGAAATGGTGGTATAATAGAACAATGCATTCAAAAAGAAAAAGAATAATATGAAAAAGAAAAGAAAAAGTTCAATGAGATGAAAAATCAAAAGACAAAAGAAAGAATGCATTGTAGTGTTGTTAAGTCAAAAGGGAGAAATAAGAAAGTTTGTGTAAATAGTGTGATTGAATAAATGCTCTTCATGCAATTGTCCCTTTTTGATTCATTGGCCTTGTAGAAATGTCACTTGTTTGGAACCAAGCCAAGTTACAACCGAAAAAGCCCTCGTGATCTTTGCTTCTATCATTTTGGGTACTTAGTTAGATGAATGTATGAATTGTCTTGAATGTGCACAATTGTTAGGGAGAGTGATAAGTCCTTTGTGCTAGCATGATTATAGCACTTTGTCCTTCATTTTTGAAGTTGATTGTAGGTGATTCAAGTTTGAACATTATTTTGAATAATGCAAGTGTGATGAAGTGTTTGTATTTAGAACCTAGTTCATATTCATGTTTTGATCTTGTACAAGCAAGGGATGGTTATGGAGCATGCAAGTAAGTCAAGTTTGAACCATTCTCTTTATGTTGCTAACTTTGTAAATATTATTTTTGTGCTTGTTGAGTTGTTCTTGTTTGAGGACAAACAAAGGTCAAAGTTGGGGAGAGTTGTTAGAATCCAAAATGTGAATATTTGTTGATAACTTTTGTGGTATTTTGATAACTTTTCTCACACTCTTTCCATTTAATTTTGGTATGATATAGTGTAAATAAATAACATTTAGTTTGGTAGTAAATCTCTTAATTATAAGCTTTTCTTTTGCTTTTTGTAGGTTTTATGCACTTTGGGAAGTATATGGAGGTATTGAGACATGTTGGAGCAAGTTTGGAGACCAAAGGAAGAATTTTGGTTCAGCAAGGGCCGCTTAGCGGCCACTAAGCGCGCTTTCCAGTGGCGAGGGAAGATTTTGTGCTCAGCAAGTTCCGCTAAGAGGCCTAATCCCGCTTAGCGGCCTCCAGCGTGGAACCAGATATTTTTTGAGGACCGCTTAGCGGCCGTCATGGCGCTAAGCGGCGGTACTTTTTCAAGTGGCTACTTTTAGGCACTTGGAGATATTTTTGTGATCTTATCTTGTCACTTTTTCATTCCAACAACACACACACTCTAGGGCAAGAGAAGAAAGAAGAAAAACTCATCCATATTCAAGATTTCTCAAGCATATTTCTTCATCATCTTTGGATTTCTATGCTAGGAGGTCTTGTATTGATGTTTGTTGTTGAAGCTATGGATAGCTAAACTTCTCATGTGTCAAGATTAGAGGTAGTTAGCTTGTAAAGTATGTATTTAGCTTGATCTTTTGTATA
Organism: Vicia villosa; assembly: GCF_029867415.1. NCBI lineage: Eukaryota > Viridiplantae > Streptophyta > Magnoliopsida > Fabales > Fabaceae > Vicia > Vicia villosa. The sequence continues at coordinate 169,310,470 of NC_081181.1, forward strand.
TGAACCTTGTTGGTGATTAATATATGGTGAATATCTTTGTATTCATGTTTATATGTTGTTTTGATACACTATTGAGAGATATGTTTCAAATCTTGACAAAAAGGGGTATTCATCTATCGACAATCAAACTCTAGAGATAGATTTGTGAGTTGATAATCACTTGTATCAAACTTTAAAGGTTATTATGTCAACTGTCGGCATGAGAGATCATCTGACGGTTAATATAATAACAATCACGACACTGCTTTAGAGATAAACAGTATCGAGAGGATACGTGATTGTATTAATCATTGATATGTTCATATACATGATCATCAGAGTATATACAAAAGCAAGCTGACGAACACTAATCTTGACACAGTTTTACCAAACCGTTTTTAAACCCGAATTTATTGTCTTTAATTTCTTTTCATGCTATTTATCTTTCATGAAACTAAAAACATACCGAATCCTAACTCAAAATACACTAAGCTGTAGAACGGCGATAATATCGCATCAATCCCTGAGGAGACGATACTAAAAATACTTATCCTATACTTTCTAACAGGTTGCAAAGTGTGAATTATGCAAGGGCAATCATCAAACAGGATTCTGTCCACCAGTCCTAGAAGAAGAAGTAAACTACATGAACAACACTCAAGGACCAAGGCAGAATCAATACCAAAATCAGCCATATCAACAGAATTATCCTCCGAGGAATAACAACCAAGGGTATCAACAAAGACCCAACAATCAAGGGTACCAGCAACAAACTTTTCAACCATACAATCAACTGCCGCCACAACAACAAGGAGGACAGTCTAAGTTGGAAGAGACCATGAATCAATTCATGCAAATGTCAATGACAAATCAGAAGAACCAGGAAGCAGCAATTAAAAATCTGGAAACTCAAGTAGGGCAACTGGCTAAACAAATTGCAGCTACTCAGTCAAATGCAACATTCTCCGCCAACACTCAAGATAATCCTAAAGAGCATTGTAAAGCAGTGACGACTAGAACCGATCAAAAAGGTGCTGAGAAAGAAGTTGAAATCAATGATACCGAGAAAGAGGATAATAATCAGGCTGCGGAAGATGAGGAGAATGAAATCATAGTGAGCACCATGAGCAAAGATGCTGAAAGAGAAATAGATGAGACCAAGAAAGAAAGAGGGATGACAGAGAAAAGAAAAAGTTCTAAGAAAAAGAAGGTAGACCCTGTGATACCAAGCCAACATCTACCATACCCCCACGCTCCGTCAAAGTCAGACAATGCCAGGCAATATAACAGGTTTATGAGCATCTTCAAGCAACTCCATATAAACATACCATTTGCCGAAGCATTAGAGCAAATGCCCAAATATGCTAAATTTATGAAGAAAATGCTCACAAAGAAAAAGGGATGCATAGATGAAGAAACTGTGGTGCTTGATGCTCAATGTAGTGCTATAATTCAAAGAACTACTCCAAGAAAGGAATCCGATCCGGGGCGAGTAACCTTACCATTAAATATTGGAGGTAATTTCACTGGCGATGGGTTAATTGATCTGGGGTCGAGCATCAACCTAATCCCTTTATCCATTGTCAAGAAGTTAGGGAATATTGTGATGAAGCCCACTAGTATGACTTTACAATTGGCCGACAAGTCTATCACTTCACCCTATGGAGTGATTCAGGATCTGCTAATTAAAGTAGACAAATTCTTTTTCCCGGTAGACGTTGTGGTTGTTGACATGGAAGAAGATCATGAGGTACCTGTGATTCTAGGAAGGCCATTCATGAAAACTGCTCGAATGATGGATAACAATAGAAGGTGGATTCTTTACCAATTGAAGGCATTCTATTGATGAAGATGAATTCCTCCATTGATTCTTGTATGTTCTTCATGTCTATGGAGAGCTAAATCCCTCTTGTTGAGTCTAAGGTAGTAGTTAACCTATGAATATACATTACCATTGATTAATCCCTGTGAACAATTGTTTGAATTTATTATCAATAAGAAACCTTGCTTTTAATTTACATCATTGTTGAATCTTTGATCGAAAGAAAGGATTTAACTTTTGCCCTAGGTTACTATATTGATTCAATTGCAATTTGCAGAGATGGAATTGTAATTGGGTTTTCATAATTATCGTTCTTAATTACTATTATCGTTATTGTGATTTGGAGAGATCGAATCTCATACCGGTAAAAGTTATCTAATTTGATTTGCAGACATGGAATCTTATTTGAGGATAAGTGAAGATAATGATTCAAAGGATTATTCTATTGTGAATTAATTGATAATTGTATAGGATTAGGTTGATGAACCCTAAAGACTCAACATCTTTCTTTATTTGTTAACACAAAGTCCTTTACTTGCTTTTATTTTATTATTTGCTCTTGATATTATTATTTGTATAAAACAAACCAAACCAAATTTCTTAACTCAAAATAAACAACTATAGAACGGCAGTGATATTAACCAATCCCTGTGGATACGATATATTACAGAAAATATTTACCCACAAATACTTTCAACACATAACATTAAAAGTAATCATTTTTTTACAATAATTGTCTTTCACACCTGCTTTTAATTAATTAATTAATTAGGGTTAATCCAATAAATTATTTAATTTTTAATTTAATCGAACTTTCAATTTTCTTAATTCTCAATATGGTTAAGTTGTTTATTGTATATAAACTAATTGTTTTAAACCTGGTTTATTTTTAATCAATTAGGGTTTGTAGATTTTTAGTCAATTAAGGTTTGTAGATCTTTAATGCACTAACCTTTCTCTTATTTATTCTCGATTTTTCAGGGTTGATCAAGAATTCGATGAGGCTCGAGGCATTGGCATTAATTTGCCTCTCATTTTTCTTGCCCTTATTATTATTTTTCTGCTTTTTGGCTTTCCCCTTCCCCGCAGGTGTTTATTGTAATAGCTAGGATTTTGTTTTTTCTGCCTTTTATTTCGCCAATATTAATTGTTGTGGTTAGTAATCCTAGGGAGTGCAACTCTGAATTGAACATAGAATCACTAACCTTATAAGATAAAATATCGGAATTGAATCACCTGATTGTGCCACACACATACCTTTAGGGTAGCCTATTTTGTTGCCTTATTACTGTTGCCTGTTGCCTTTATTCGTGAAAAATAGTCAAATCCCTCGATTCCAAGGATACCTAAAGCAAAGGTTGCCTTTAAAAATTGAAATCATCATATGAGATCTAGTCCCTCGATGCTGCCTCGGAAATACATGATGATTGTCCCAATTGCTAAGGTATCCTCACATGTTGCCTTAAATGATTATTATATCCTTCCCTTAGACTACCTGCCCTCTTTATGGCAGGGTCAGTCTTATGGTGAACGATAATTCCGACGACCCTTTAAATCCAATAAAAGGACTTCCTACCCTCCTATGGTATGGATAGCCCTGAAAAGCTAAAAGAACATTTTTTCAAAACTTAGGGTAGTTGCTACTAATTGCTTGCGCTGGTTTAAATTCAACTTTCCTCTTTCAAAAACCTTCAAAAAGGCTACGCTTATTTTACAAGCTAAAGTCCTTATTCAAATTCTTTTTCCACACTTCAAACATTTTTGAAAACAAAGTGAGCTAAGCAATTAAGAGCCCATGGATAACCATGGATACAAAGGGTGCTTTAAACCTTCCCTTTGTATAACTTACCCCCCGAACTCAAAATCTCTTTAAAAGGTCTTTTTCTGTTCTTTTAGCCTTTCTATAAATTGGATAAAATAAAAGTCGGTGGCGACTTTTGCTCACCGCAACATTGCTTACTTAAATATAAAAAGTCAGTTCACCGTATTACACATTCCCTAAAGATGATTAGTGATTTGGGCATTTCACTATCATCCTAGTTTTTGTATTTTCAGTTTTATTTTCATTTGATGTGTGTTTCTTTTCCAGTTAGTAGTGTTTTTATATATGTTTTCCCTATATGTAAGCTTTCCGTTCTTTGAATCCATGAATAAGTTTGTTATTGTTGTTTCTTTTAGTAAATGATGTGCGAACTTTCTGAAAAGGAACAAGAAAAAGTTTCACCATAAAAATAAAAAGAAAAAAAAGTTGATCATTATAGAAGTTCTTGATACATAGAGCCAGCTAAAGAAGTAAGATTTGGGCCAAATAATTTATTGTTCATTTTTCCGTCTTATAAGAGTATCTATACTATTTAGTTTTCTAGAGTTTGATTAGTTTCTGATTTAGTCTATTGGTCTGATGAGTACACATTAAGAAACTTGTTTGCAAAAACTCTGAGCCTTTTTCAAACCACAACATGATGACATATTTTATCTGTTGTTAATCCCCTTGAGCCTTAGCCTTTTCTTCGGTGACATAGCCTATTATGTATGTTTTTGAGTTGAAAGATTAAATATTTCCACCCTTTTTGTAGTTAGGTAGAAAGTTTAGTTTCCTTGTTCAGAAGAATAAGTTTAGGATTTCTCTTGAAAGTTAGAAATATTTAAATTTGGGATTGGGTACTAGAGAAAATGGTGAAAATAAAAAATATAGAAAATAAAGAGTTAAAACTAAATATAGAAAATAAAGAATTCAAAATTAGCTTCTTAAAAAAAAAACGATGAATGATTGACAAAGACCAACAAATTGTATTCTCTAGATCCGATTGATCAGGTAAAATGGTTATGAAATGAACATAGTGACATAAGGAAAAATAGGTACCTAACTTCAAAGGTTTAAGTCTACTATCCCAAAATTATCCTACCCTAACCCCATTACTAACTTGAAAGACCTCAAAAAGTGTGTATTCATATGATTTTGATTGATTTTATTAGAAACTTTGCAAACTTAGGGTAATTGTTGAAGCGGTAAAGTTGCAAGCAACAAAAGTTTTGGAAATATTTATCCGGGAATTATCGTGTCCACAGAGATGGTCGTTAGAATTGCGTTCAACGCTTTCTAAGGTTTCGAGCTTGAGTTTGAATGAATTGATATATGAAAATGAAAAAGTAAATATTAACACAAAAATAATACATTCTTCGGAAATAGAATAACTTATCTGGTTTGAATCTAAACTACTCCTCACAAACTTAGATTTATCACTATGCCGCACTCAATCTACATTACTCATCAAAATCACCACATATCCCTCACATCAATGTCCTTTTCTGCAATACCAACGAGAGTTCAACCAAATTGCTCTTTCGATGATGTCTCAACCGATCAAGCATCACAGAGGCATTAAACTTAGATATTATGTGGATGTTAACCCCAATCCTATCTCTAGAATCTAAAGCTAACAAATATCCCCCTAATCAAGATTCATGATGTCTATTTCTACAACAACACAAATCCAAAGCATTTAAGCAAAAAGATCAAGGAAACACCGATTAAGATTTGTAAAGCAAACTTTATACAACTAGTAGAAACAGTAACAAACATCCATGGGTTTAGAGTAATTTACATACAAACTCAACAAAAGAGAAATACAAATAGAAGAGAAGAAGAAAAACCAAATATTTCTTAGTTTGTCAACACCAATCGATGAGAAATTTGATCTCCGATCATCAAGATGCAAGCTCCATAGTTGTTTTCTAAGCTAATCTATCCAAAAAATGTTTAATGATGGATTGGGAACAAAAAAAACCCCAAAACATAACCTAAAAATGTGATTTTTCCCTATTTAATGACTTTCCAAACCGCCTAGACCGCGCTTAGCACCCAAAATCCGCGCTAAGCGGGCTCTCTTCTGCCTAACTTGTCAAAAATGCTCTCATACCGCGCTTAGCGCGCTAAGCCCGCTCAACAGAAAGAAGAAATCTTGTTTTGATCATAACTTGAGAACCGTAACCGATTTGCGCCCGGTTCGAAGCGTTGGAAAGCTTACTCTATGCTCTATCTAAAAATGAATAAATGGCAGCCAAATTGATGATTTTTATCATCCTTATTTTGAGCCTTATCCACCGATGAGTTGGTAAAATCACACGTTTGAAGCGGTGTCTTTGACACTTTATTGCTCATGCTCCAAATACACATCAATACCTACAAAATGAAGAGAAAACTATCAAACGGTACATAAATTAATCAAAAACACAAAGAGTATGTAATATGTACAAATATAAAGAAAATGTACGCGTTCACGCATAACTTAAGGAAAAAGAGACGATTAGTGCCGTAAAACTATATACACAAACAACTACAATTTCGCACTTATCAAACTCTCCCCAACAAAAACTTGTTCGTCGTCAAATAAAAATCAATTAACTCAAAGAATCAAAAGTAATAAACTAAAGAATCGTGAATCAACGAGTTTCGAAAAAACAAAAACGAATGTATGGTTCAACACAAAAACGCACAAACAAAGTAAATACTTATCATTATACTACAACGACAACCTGTAAACGAAACGAATCCTAAGTACAAAAATCATACAAAACATTCTAAAACAATACAAGCTCACATCATGAATCACACCTAGGAAAATTTCATCAAGGGATGAAAAACACACAAAGGTGAGGATTTTGAACACTCATCCAACAATCTTGCAAACAAAAGATTAAATTATGCATTCATCCAAAAATCACATTGAAGATACAAAAGTAAGAATCACAAGGGCTTTCAAGGTTGTAGCGTGGTCAGGTGAACAAACAAGGGATAATTCCTAAGGCTAATCGAAACAAAAACTTTCCTAAACCTAAGGGAGTGATCAATTCATGCAGGTTCAAACAACACAATTTCGATCAAATTTCTCCCTTATTCCAAGTTGTCACAACCAAAACACCATACTTATTAACATAATTATTCCATACTCTTTTTGTTTTTCTTTTTCAAAACTTTTCTCTTTTTTTCTTTCTTTTTCTTTTTCTTTCTTTTTCACTTTTTTTCTTTTCTTTTTCTTTTCTCTTTCAACCCCATAGCAATAACCAAATAATTAGCAAACATTTCTCTCCCCGACTTAAATTCAACCAACATAAAAGTGTGAATACTCCCTACTTTCTAAGGCAAGTTAAAAATTCAACCCAAACATCATGGTTGAAGGTTCAAGAAAGCAAAGAATTAACACCCATATCAAAATAAGTGAACTAAATGCAAGCATATAAGTTCAAGAAATAACATGGATGTTGACAAAAAGCTCAAAGGGGTTAACAAATGCTCACACACTCACAAGATAAATTGAACTATTTGGCTCAGTGGTTGTGCTCAAAATGAAACAAAATGCCTTGATCCTTTTCATTCTTTCATAAAATCAACATAAACAATAGATTAAGCATAATGAAATCCAGTTAAAACAAATATTGTGGCCTCTAGCATATGTAAACAATGGAAATCTCTCTCACATTTATGGGTAAAAAGGGAACTAAAGTGATTCAATCAATAAGCAAGTAATGCAAAAGAATGAATGACATGGTAATTGTACAAATGAAAAGTTTCCCAAACAAGTTATGCTATAGAAAGCGATAAACGAGTACCTTGAATGATACAACTTCAAAAACAATATCATTACCATACATTCGTATGTTGATACACTCAATTTTGGCAAATCACCTAAAAAATTCCTCAAGCTAACGAAACAAAATTGACGATAAACAGCCACAAAAGAATTAGAAAAAAACTATTATCTACTACTAAATAGCCTTGGTGAAAGTGAGAAAAAGGAAAGAGAGAGGCCAAGTGAAGCAAAAAGAATTCACTAGCTCAACTCTGTTGAGCACGCTAAGCGGGCTCAATAGAAAATGCACAAAAATAAGCAAAATGCAACAGTTTTTCCATGCACTCTCCACTTCACCAACACAACTCATTTACAGAAAAAAATACACAAAACTTACAATTGTTGGGGTGCCTTCCAACAAGCACTTTTTTTACGTCGTTAGCTCGACGCCTTTATTGTATTAGTGCTTGAAAAGTAACCTCCTCTCATAATGCCATGGTGATGTCTCACCGTGCAACCTAAAGAAAGTGTCCTAACCAAAACACTCAACAAATGTTACGAGTATAAATATATACAACAATTGCACAAACATAAAAGAAAAAATAAATGTACAAGTATGAATACATACAACTATTAACATACAAAAAAAGAAAGTTGGTGAATGTTGGATACACAAGTTGAAAAGTGAAGATTTGTAATTAATGAGTTAATCTGAGTTCAACTTGTTTCACCGACATTCACCAACCAAAGTATACTTATATGTAAACATATACAAGTAAACATTTTCAAGTGAAAATATACAAGTGGACATATACAATATAAACGATATATACAAAGCTCAAAACCACATGAACTATTGCGATGCAATTCTAACAAAACCATCCCCGGCAACGGCGCCATTTTGTTGAAGCGGTAAAGCGGCAAGCAACAAAAGTTTTGGAAATATTTATCCGGGAATTATCGTATCCACAGAGATGGTCGTTAGAATTCTGTTCAACGGTTTCTAAGGTTTCGAGCTTGAGTTTGAATGAATTGAAATATGAAAACGAAAAAGTAAATATAACACAAAAATAATACATTCTTTGGAAAGAGAATAACTTATCTGGTTTGAATCTAAACTACTCCTCACAAACTTAGATTTATCATTCTGCCGTACTCAATCTACAATACTCATCAAAATCACCACACATCCCTTACATCAATGTCCATTTTTGCAACACCGACGAGAGTTAAACCAAATTGCTCTTTCGATGATGTCTCAACCGATCGAGCAGCATAGAGGCATTAAACTTAGATATTATGTGGATGTTAACCCCAATCCTATCTCTAGAATCTAAAGCTAACAAATATCCCCCTAATCAAGATTCATGATGTCTATTTCTACAACAACACAAATCCAAAGCATTTAAGCAAAAAGATCAAGGAAACACCGATTACGATTTGTAAAGCAAACTTTATACAACTAGTAGAAAGAGTAACAAACATCCATGGGTTTAGAGTAATTTAGATACAAACTCAACAAAAGAGAAATACAAATAGAAGAAGAGAAGAAAAACCAAACATTTCTTGGTTTGTTAACACCAATCAATGAGAAATTTGATCTCCGATCATCAAGATGCAAGCTCCATAGTTGTTTTCTAAGCTAATCTATCCAAAAAATGTTTAGTGATGGATTGGAAACAAAAAACCCCCAAAACATAACCTAAAAATGTGATTTTTCCCTATTTAATGACTTTCCAATCCGCCTAGATCGTGCTTAGCGCCCAAAATCCACGCTAAGCGGGCTCTCTTCTGCCAAACTTGTCAAAAATGCTCCCAGATCTTCTCCAACGATTCTTGAAAAAATTTAATGTTGATGAATTACAATCTTCTCCAACAAATCTCTGTTGAGAGGGGGAATTGTGATACGATGCGCTCAATTGAGATTGTTTCTGCTGCTGATGATTTTGGATGGTAATTCTTATTCCTCCAAATAGCTTTAATCAGCCATTAATATCAATTATCTTATAGTAAATTCGTTGTATATACCCTAAGTAAATGAGATGTTTTCGAATATTGCAATTGAGAAGCGTTGGAATCAATTTGCATTTCATGACTTTCACTCATGTGAAGATGGAATCTGAGAAATTTAAATGTGTTAAGGAAATTGGTCCTTTGAACATCGTCGTTATGATTAATATGAACATGACTATGCAGCCTTTGAGATGGCCAATCACTGCTAATTCTGCTCTTATAAACCCTAATACCGGAATTTTAGCTGTAAAAGGTAAACATTTTACTGCTCCGATTTGTGTTGCCAACTTTCATTTAATGATTATGTAATGTGATTAAGAATTAAATTGTTTTGATTGTTAATTAGATTTACAGATCCTTGAAGCCTATTGGTAGTGTAACACCCCGAATTTAATTAAATTGGTTAATTAAATTATTGAAGGATTTAAATATTTGATTTAGTCGAATTTGGATTGGTGGTGTTATTTAAGGGTATATTTGGAATTATTAAATTGAAGTCGAATAGTCGGAAAATAATATTAAGAATAATATTATTTATAAGTCGGAATTATTATATCGGTGGAATATTATTAAGTGAGGTATTGGTTATTTGGAGATTATTTATCTTATTGGGCCTAATTAATTTGTGAAGAATAATAAAAAGGAAGTGAAAGACTAAGCCCAATTGATTTTATATTAGGGTTTTAGAGAATTGGAAAGAGGAGAGTGGTCATAATGAAGAGAACAAGAATAGAGGAGAAAGAGGTAAGACTATGGAGAAGAAGAAGGAGTTTGAAGATTTTCCATCCATGGTGTCAATTGAAGATGCAATTAGAGATCCATTGATTTGCTTCCATTGATAAGGTAAGGGTGGGATTCTCTTCCTATAATGGGGCTTATGAAATCTTGTATGTGGGGATTGGGTATATAGAATTATTGTTTTGCTGTGTTAAATTACTGCTGGAAATTGGAATTATGTCGTGGTTGTTCGTATCAATATATGAATGGTTCTAAAACTATGACTCTGTTTGTTGCTGTGGTGTTTTAACGTGTGCATAAGTAGTGACGTCCCATGACGGGCTAGGATGACGGACGACAGCCCCTTCCCTTGTAGCTTGTATTAACGGCCAGCACATGACGTTCGACAACTTTCATTTTGTTTTATTTGGTGTTTCTGTTACACACACACATACATATATATATATATATATATATATATATATATATATATATATATATATATATATGTGTGTGTGTGTGTAGAGTATCTTAATTATAGTGTATTTAGTGTAATGATACTAATTAGTACTATTAAGTTAAATAAATATTTTATTATGAGAATCATGTTTTTGAATCTATTAAATAACAGTAGTATTTATATAATGCAAAATAGTCTCGTTTGATCGAAATAGCCGAATTAAGCGGTATAGTTAGTTGCCCGGAATTTGATGAAAATTGACGTAGTAGCTACGTTTAATTAGTACATTAACGTGGTAGTGTTATTTTGTTGAAATTGTGATATTAATCGGTCGATTAAATTAATAGTTGAATTAATTTTTTATAAGCCTATTTAATTGGAATAAACTTGAACTTAGATTAACTATTCGGTTTATCGGTAAATTACGATATCTTGAGCATTTGACCGTAATTGTGATTTGTTGTGAATATCTTTGTGATTATTTTGTTAATGCTATCGACCGTTGATTTGGTGAATTGTCGGAATTGTCCTGTTTGACCGTAATAGCCGAATTAAGCAGTATAATTAGTTGTCCGAAATTTGATGAAAATTTACGTGGTAGCTAAGTTTAATTAGTAGATTAACGTGGTGGTGTTATTTTGTTGAAATTGTGTTTGATTTAAATACTCCTTATAAATAAATGTTGGTTTGTGATGGAAATTGACACACATTTTAGGAATAGAATATAATGGAATTAGAATTAATATAATAGGACTATTAATCGATTGATTTAATTAATAGTTGAATTAATTTCAATAAGTCTAATTAATTGAAATTTACTTAGACTTGGATAATTTATTCGGTTTATCGGTAAATCACAGTATTTTGATAATTTGACCGTAATTGTGCATTGGTGGAATATCTATGTTGAGAATAATATATTGTTATGCCAATGATGTCGTGTTGATAATTAACATGATATCTAATTTAGTTAAATGTTAATTTGAAGTTGATTCGGTTTACTTGATAAATTAGCATTTTGAGATTATTTTACGAACCGACCGAAAATTGTGATTTTAGTTTGAATGCCTTGTTGCGAGTGATGTTGTGATTGCCAATATGTTTATTATTGTGCATTGTATGTGATTAGTCTTATGGCATGAATCCTAGCGAGTCGTCGTTAGTTTAGCCGATTATGATGATATTTGAGATAGTCTTGATGAAGTGTGTATTTGTGATGACGTGCCGAACATGATGACAATTGTGATGATCTTGTTTATATGAGAAGTTGTATAATTGCGATGATGTGTCAAAACATGACGATGTTTGCGATGATTGGTAATACGTGATGTTGTATATATTTGTGATGATAATTTTGTGACTAAGTGAAGATTAAATATTATGGTGACGTGAATTACCTCGTATGATGGTAAATGATTGTGATATAGGCTTATGCCTCGTGACGATATGTGATTGTGATGAGTATGTTGTGTTGTCTTGGTTGTCGAGTCACATTTCATATGCATACTCTGTGACGGCCTGGATTGGCAAACTAGTGACGAAGGCTTATGCCTTGTGCCTCTGAACTAGGCAATTGGTGAGCTCCGAATGGTACCACATGCATATGCACGAGTCGTGTCTCATGATGTCTTTTGTGATGTATATGCTGCGATGTTTGGTGAACTGATTTACGAAGTTTATGATGCGATGCCTGTGAATACATGTATGACTTATATGTGATGTTTGTGAATATATGTATGACTTATATGCGATGTTTGTGAATACATGGGTGACTTATACGTGATGTTTTGTGATGTTGTGAAGTGTTATGATTTGGTTTGCGAAGTAAATGAATAAGATATATGAATGACGTGAATGTGAAGTATCGTGACTTGTTGTGCGATGAAAAGTATGTGAGATCTATGAATCGTGAAAGTATGATGTGCATGGTGACTGTTGATACTTGCGATGTAATGATTTTATATGTCTGACTCCTAATATACAATTTATCATGTGCTCACTTATATGATTTGATATCTCACCCTTTTCTCTTGTTTTCGCTGTTGCCTTTATATTGGTAACGTGCATGTATTCAAGTATGAAGATTTAGTTGCCGTTACTCGAGTCGGTTGTCGCTCTGATACGTAGCACTCTAGGGGGAAACAATTTATGTCATTTTATGATGTTGTCGTTTAATTGTTTTATCTTAGTTGAATAAATGATAAGTTAACTGAAGATATTTTATTGAATACTTGTTTAAGTGATTCCGTTGTGTTTTAATACAATAAATTATTCTGTTTCCAATGTGTTATGTATCCGCTATATGCGACGAGGTGATTTGTTTTGTTTTTATTATGTGACGCCTCATTTTTTGTGTTGAGATATTTTTGAAAACTTTGATTATTGCATATATTTGCCGGGTAGAAATGGGGTGTTACAGGTAGAATTAGGAAGAAATTGAAGAAGAAATTTAAAATGGCGAAAGCCGAGTAGAAAGCGTCACATATGATTCCAATGGAGTGTTAATGGCTTGTATCTTATTTATCTTCTCTAAGTACATTGTTCGTTTAACTTTCTTTTGGATGTTTGATTTGTATCTCCTTTGTAGATCTCAATATAGCCTTAGATTAGTGTTGACTTTATAAATTGTTTCTGAACAAGATATTAGAAATCTTTGTTAATATAGACATCTGGTGCAGTGAAGTCTACAAGGCTCCAATGGTGTTGTTGCTACAGGTGCATCTGATCCAGTTACATCTGTATTGAATATTAGAAGTCATTATTAATATAGCCTTAGATTAGTTTTGTTGTGAATCTTGTTGTTAATTATGACAAAATTCAATTCAATATCAATTTGTGAGGCAAAGAAAAGTAGCAACCAACATAAATGGTCTACAACAATAATAATTCGTACACAGATAATATAACAGAATAAGGCGAGAAAAAGAGGAAGGTTGTTTAGCCTGTTCGATCAAACGATCTACTCTGAGGGAGAGAGCAACTCTCCAATTCAATATACTCAGAAAGTTGTTACAAGAGATTACAAATGAGTTACAAGAAAATAGCCTTCACAGTTCCCAAAGAACAAACCCTATTTTCTACCCAAGTGTTTCCCAACCTCTCCAACTCTCAATATAAGAATCACTCAAACCCAATGTGTTTATAAGTATTTCCCAATCTCCTTAGATAACTCCAAAGGTTTCCCAAAAACCTATGTCTTTCTAAGTTTTCCCCTGGAATTCCCTAAACCCTTATTCTCCCTTGTTGCTGTAAGCTCTAAGATTGTCACACTATAATAATAGAAGAGATACATATTTATAATATCCAACAAATCCATATAAAATCCCAAAAATATCTCCTTAATTGTTAGAATAAAATATACTATTATAATCTTATAATATCTCTCAAATATTATAAATATCTTATAATATCTCTTAGACTATTTTAAATAGGGTTAATTGGCATTTACACCCCTGTAATGTTAGCGAATTTTGCTTTCCCCCCTCTGTTGCCAAAGGCAGGTTTTGGCAACGGTTTTTTCAAAAAAATCGTTGCCAAAACCTGCCTTTGGCAACGGAGGGGAGAAATACAAAATTCGCTAACATTACAGGGGTGTAAATGCCTATTAACCCTTTTAAATATATATCTTATAATATATTTTAGACTATTATAAATATATCTTATAATATTTTTTTAGAATATTATAAATATCTTATAATATATTTTTTATATTAACTTATATGATTTCTAAATTAATATAAATTATTCTAACATTAATGAATGGATCAATGACCCGGCTTGACCGAATCCGATACCGTAAATCGCTCGAACCAGATTACTTTTTCGGTTTTCTGAATTCTTGACAATCTCGAAATATGTTTTCTTTCTCTTCATCAACAAAGGTTTTAAGACATATTCCAACAATTTCCACCTTGACTTTAAACCGTGTGGATATCAATTTAACAATCATCAACATTGCTGCTCTCTACCAAGTTGAAACTCTAATCAATAACCTTGATCAAATTCAAACAACCCTTAAATCTCGATCTCGCCACTTGCATCCACTTGTTTCCAATTACCCTTTTGTTCTTATGTAATTTAACAAGCCTACAAGTATGATTTTTCAACCACCCTTAACTCCACTTTTTTTAAATGCCTCCCTGAAGGTTTTTCTTCTTTTATTTTGCAGTCCTTCAGCCACATTAAAGACATAATATCCAGGGCTAGCATAACCGTCCCTTTGAGATGCTACAATAACCCTCCTTACCTTATCATGAGTCAAATCATAATCAGAGATCTCTGTATTTGTTCCCTCACTACTACTAGTATCCATAGTAGGAAACTCCACCTCAAATTGAGTTTTCTCCGTTATAGTTTCTACCAGGTTTCTCCCTTGGTTTTTACTATTCTCCCTCTGAAGAATTTCTCTACCAACCAAGTAAGCTGTTTTAACCTCAGCTCTTCCCCAAAAAACTCAATAACAACTCAGCGGTAACATGCATTTTTATTCCTTGATTTCTGCAAAATTCATTATAATCCTCTTAAACTTTCTCAAGACATTCATAATGCCTTAACCCCCAAATCCCATAGTTCTTCCTTGTCATGAAAGCCTCCACTAGTTAATGATGAATGAATAACAACATTTGAACCTTCTAAAATATATAGACCACATATTTTAGACCCTTTAGCAATAATCAATTCATCATGCGAAATCTTCAACACTCCATGTTCAACTCTAGTACAATAGCCTAGATCATCAAACATACTTATCGATAACAAATTTTGCTTGAGTTCTGGAACATTCCTCACATTGTGAATAAGAAGTTCATGATCATCAAACATTTTAAGTCTGACCGTACCAATACCATGAACCTTGCAAGCCTTATTATCACCAAGGCGAACAACTCCACCTTGCACCATTTTCAAAATTTCAAAGTATTCTATTCTTGAACACATGTGATAAGAGCAACCTGAGTCAATGACCCAACCATCTTCAATTTCCAAACTCGATACTACTAGTACATCGCATCCTCATAACTTTCCTCACCCAAGCCAACAACAACTTGAACAAAATCTCCATTGATCTTTCTCTCAGGACAATCTCTTTTAAAGTGACCAATTTTCTGACAATTAAAACATTTTACCTTTGACTTGTCGGACCTTTTTGATTTAGACATACCTTTAAGCGCACCTCCTCCTCTTGAGATATTTAAGCCTTCACCACTATCTTCAATCTTCAAATCTTTCAACTTTGAAAATTCTTTGGATTTCACTGCCGTCTGGACTTCATCCAAAGTAATAGTACCTTCCTTACCATAAAGAAGGGCATCCTTAAAGTGTTCCAAGGATCTGGGTAATGAACTCAACAGGAGCAAAGCCTTGTCCTCATCATCAATCTTCACTTAAATATTCTCAAGATCATCGATAATCTTATGAAATTCTGTAAGCTGTTCAACTATGGATTTGTACTCCATCATTCCGAATGAATAGAGTTGTTGTTTCAAACACAACATGTGAGCCAAAGACTTAGTCATATACAATGATTCAAGTTTTGCCCACATAGCAACCGCAGTTTGCTCCCTGGAGACTTCTCTTAGAACTTTATCTCCGAGGCACAAGATAATGGCACTCCTGGCTTTATCCACCATCTTGGTCTTTTGTACCTGTGTAAGCCCTGCAGGCATCAATGATTCACTCTTCAAAGCATCGATACACTTCTCTTGAATTAAAATTGCTTGCATCTTAATTTTCCACAACCCGAAGTCAATGTTACAGAAAAATTTCTCGATCTCCCATCTAACCATGGTGCTCACTTGTAAACAATACCTCTTTGCTCTACGCTCACTGCACCACTTATTGTGAATCTTGTTGTTAATTACAACAAAATTCAATATCAATTTGTGAGGAAAAGAAAAGTAGCAACCAACATAAATGGTCTACAACAATAATAATTCGTACACAAATAATATAACAGAATAAGGCGAGAAAAAGACGAAGGTTTGTTTATCCTGTTCGATCAAACGATCTACTCTGGGGGAGAGAGAAACTCTCCAATTCAATATACTCAGAAAGTTGTTACAAGAGATTACAAATGAGTTACAAAAAATAGCCTTCACAGTTCCCAAAGAAAAAACCCTATTTTCTACCCAAGTGTTTCCCAACCTCTCCAACTCTCAATATAAGAATCACTCAAATCCAAGGTGTTTAGAAGTATTTCTCAATCTCCTTAGATAACTTCAAAGGTTTCCCAAAAACCTTTGCCTTTCTAAGTTTTCCCTTGGAATTCCCTAAACCCTTATTCTCTCTTGTTGCTGTAAGCTCTAAGATTGTCACACTATAATAATAGAAGAGATACATATTCATAATAGCCAAAATCCAACAAATCCATACCAAATCCCAAAAATATCTCCTTAACTGTTAAAATAAAATATACTATTATAATCTTATAATATCTCTCAAATATTATAAATATCTTATAATATCTCTTAGACTATTATAAATATATATCTTATAATATCTTTTAGAATATTATAAATATATATCTTATAATATCTTTTGGTTTTTTGTTTTGTTTAACTTTACAGCTTTTGGAATTTTCACATAATAGAGTTTTACACAGATTACACATTTGCCTCTTTAACGTTTTTATATATAACCAATGTTATGCTCTCACATGAACCAAAATTTTGTTTGTATTTTTTATCAGATCTTTGCAGATGGTGGTGGTCTGGAATGATGATTCTGCATTTAAAAAAAAACTATGCGGGTAATAAAGAGCATTGCAAATATTAGTTTTATTATATTTTATATATACACACACAACTTTAGAAATCTTTTTATATATTAAAGCAAACTCAGCCTCTGCCTAAACCACTTTGTCAGAGGGTTTCCATATCGTTTTACTTCAAAAAAGGTAACAATCTCCATTGAAGGAGAAGAAAAATGAGAAAGAGAGAAGAAGAAGAACTTGATTCATTGATTGGTGAAGTTAGTTACAATCTATAGTTATATAATAACACATATGTAACTAACTAAAACAGAATTGAAGGGTACCTAATCCAATGCATGAGGATGCATGGTAACATGGTAAACACACACTAACAGTGAGCTATGTGATTGGATCATTTGCATGCATCTTGTTACGTGACTCTTCTATTGTTAATACCCCCTAACAAGCTTGAGGTTGGTAAATATCTACCAAGCCAAGCTTGCCCAAACAAGCAGAAAATGGTCGTGGACCAAGAGCTTTTGTAAACACATCAGCAGCTTGATCATGCGAACATACAAGAAGCAGACGCATCACACCAGCTTGAAGCTTCTCGTAAACTAAATGACAATTGATATCAATGTGTTTTGTCCTTTCATGAAACACCGGATTGGAAGAGATTTGAATTGCACTTTGATTATCGCAGTACAAGACAGGAAGCCTAGATGGATGTTGATGAAGATCATGTAAAAGGAAACACATCCACTGAAGTTCACGTGTCGCGGATGCCAAGGCTATATATTCAACCTCTATGGAGGAGCAGCTAACCGTAGGCTGTTTCTTAGATTTCCAGGATACTAAAGATTCACCAATGAAAAAGCAATATCCAGAGATTGAGCATCTGGTTTCAATACAGCCACCCCAATCAGCATCACTGAAACCTAGAATTTGTAAAGCAGAAGAAGATGATAAGAAGATACCACTTGCAGGAGATCGTTTAAGGTACTTTAAGACACGCAACGCAGCTCGATAGTGTGCTTCAGTAGGAGCGCTCATGAATTGACTTAATTGTTGCATGGAAAATGCAATGTCAGGGCGAGTTATGGTGAGATATATTAATTTTCCAACGAGTCTTCGATAGGCAGTGATATCTGAGAATGCATTGCCCTTGTCTAGATGGAGACGAATGGATGCATCCAAGGGAGTTGATGCTGGCTTGCATCCAGTGAGACCATCATCTTGAAGAAGTTCAAGACAATACTTCCGTTGGCAAATTGTAATGCCTTTAGAAGATCGAGCCACCTTGAGCCCTAAAAAAACATCAATTTTCCCAGGTCTTTGATGCGAAATGCACGATGCAATGCCTATTTCAATTCTTCAAACACATTGAGAGATGTACCAGATAAGATGGTGTCATCAACTTACACCAATAAATCTGTGAAAGAGGTAGAATTGGACTTGATGAAGAGTGTGTGATCAGCAGCAGCATGTTTGAAACCTTGTGCCACAAGGAATGTTGAGCTTTTCAAACCATTGTCTGCTGGCCTGCTTTAATCCATATTGGGATTTGTTGAGCTTGCATACTTGGCCAGGATTAGGAGCAGTTGCTTCTTAAGGAACACGCATATACACTGCTTCATTTAAATCACCATGTAAGAATGCGTTACTGACATCTAATTGGTGTAAATGCTAGCCAAAGCCAGAAGGACACGAACCGTAGTGAGCTTAGCAACTGGAGAGAAAGTCTCAAGATAATCTAAACCTTCAGTTTGATTGAAACCCTGAGCAACAAATCGAGCTTTAAACCTCTCAACAGTGCCATCAACATGTCTTTTAACCTTGTAGACCCATTTACTTAGTAGATGCATCAGGAGGAAGTGCTACAAAATCCCAGGTTTGGTTATTGTTAAGAGCCTCTATTTCAGATTGCATTGCTTGGACCCATCGAGAATCTTTAGAAGCAGCCATATAGTTTCTTGGTTCACTTTCAGATGAGAGTGACAAAATGTATGCTTGATGGCTAGGTGAGATTTTGGAAAGAGACATACATTTTTCAATAGGGTATTGATAAGACACAGAGTTAGATTCACAAATGTAATCTTTGAGATGGAGAGAAGTTTGTGATATTCTACTGGATTTTCTAGTTGGTTCAAGAGAAGTGGAATTAGATGTGTCACAAGGAATGGAGAAAGAGGGAATATCGGGCAAGGCACTAGAAGTGGACACAGGATTTGACACAGATTCAACACCTGAAGAATCAATGTCAGAGATAGATTCATCGTCTGATTCATGTGAAACTTCAGTGTTGGGAAACAAATGAGTATGAACAGACTCTTTTTCAGCATTGTTGTTTTTGGAATGGTCTATATATAGGTTTCTGTGTGGATATTTGTGTCAGATGCTTCAGAAAAGGGAAATGTCATATCAAAAAATTTAACATTCCTGGACACAAATATGTCATGAGTGGAAATATCTAAGAGTATGAAACCTTTCATACCTGCCTTGTATCCCAAGAAAGAACATTTTCTAGCTCTTGAATCAAACTTGTGTCTATTTGTGGGAAGTGTTGAAGCATAACCTAAGCAACCAAACACCTTCAAGGAACTTAAGTCAGGTAAAGTGCCATACATGACTTCAAAAGAGGATTTGTTGCTTAGTAGTTTTGTAGGAATTCTATTCATCAAATGCACTGCATGAGTCACACCATAGGACCAGAACTGCTTTGACAAGTTTGATTGAAACATGAGGGCACGATTGATGTTGAGTATGTGTTGATGGCACCTTTCAACTCTACCATTTTGTTGGGGTGTATACACACAGCTTCTTTAATGTAAAATACCCTTCAAAGCATAAAATTTTGGAATTAACAATTCAGTACCATTGCACTACGAATGACTTTGATCCTTTTGCTGAATTGAGTTTCAACCATGTTGACAAACTCTATTATCTTTTCACCAACCTCCATCTTAGATTTTAACATCACAACCCAAACATGTCGACTATGATCATCTAAGATAGTAAGAAAATACTTAAAGCCATGAACATAAACTGTGTTAAAAGGACCCCATATGTCAATGTGTATCAAATCAAAAGGATTACAAGCATTATTATTTCTAATAGAAAAAGGCAAGCGCTTTTGTCTAGCTTGTTGACACACATCACAAGCTTTATGTATACTAGCTGGAATGTAACTGTACTTAGTGCTAATACATTGCATCCTATCATGTGATAGATGCCCTAATCTTAAATGCCAAAGGACAGCAGGAGCAGTTTCTTCATGCCTCTCACTTGTGAATGTGCTTGATACAAAACCTGTATTGCCAGTGGTAGGAGATATGTATTTCTTTAGAATCAAGTAATACAGTCCATCCAGTTCACTAGCTGAACCAATCCTCTTCAAATTATTCCTTGCTTGTATAATGCACCTATTAGTTTCAATAACGAGATTGCAATCTTGCTCTTTACATAACTTTGAAACTGAAATCAGATTCACTTTAAACTTTGGCAGATATAACACACCATAAATGACAAATTCTTTGAATATTCTAACATCTCCACATATAGAAGTAGTTATAGAATCTCCATTTGGAAAATTCACCACAATAAGATCAATCTTATCATGCTTTAGAAACCAGTCTAAATTATTGCATATATGGTGTGTAGCACTTGTGTCTAATATCCATTTAACACCACTACTAATATTGAAACTAGCAATATTAAGTTTGCCTCTCTTTGCCATGTTCACTAATGCTGAAGAGGTATGTTTCTTGAGCAGCATCATCAGATTGTTGTATTGCTCCTTTGTCAAGGTCATGTTTGCTTCATCATTGGAAGATCCAGCTGCCACATTTGCTTCAACTTGATTGACTTGTGCTGAAGATCCTCTACCAGGATTAGGCGGATAACCATGCTTTTTGTAGCAATTGTCCATAATATGCCCGTTTTTACCACAGTGTGAAAAAACTTTGAAATTGCCTCTACCTCTGCCATTGCCATTTCCACTGTTTCCTCCTATGCCATATTCACTATTTCCTCTACCTATTCCAAATTGCTTAGTGCTATCAACAATATTCACCATCCCAGTTCCATCCTCAGTGGTATTACTCCCAGACAAAATAGTTCCAGCTCCACAAATTTTCCTTTCCTGCTGAAGCACCATGGAGAATACCTTATTGATTTGAGGTAAAGGATCCATAAGTAGCACTTGGGAAACAACTCCATGGAACTCTTCATTAAAGCCAATCAAGAACTAAATTATATGATCTTCAGCTCTAAAGCTTCTTCTGTTCCTCATGGCAAGGCATGCACAAGTCACAGGACATGTACAATTTGGCATTGGCCTATATTGATCAAGCTCCTCCCATAAGCTCGTCAACTCCGTGAAATAATCATAGATTTTCTTGCTTCCTTGCTTTAGGTTTGAAATCTCTTGATATAGTTGTGCAACACGAATCTTGTCTCCTCTCATAAACCGATCCCTGAGATCGTTCCACACATCCACAACATTTTCAATGAACACTACGCTTTGAGCTATGGAGGGTGTTATTGAATTAATGATCCACGTGTGAACAAGATTGTTGCATCTTTGCCATGCAACGTAATTGAGATCGTTGCAATCAGGTACTTCAATTGTTCCATCAACAAACTGAAATTTGTTCTTCATGGCCAACGCTCTTCTCATCTTCATCGACCATGCATGATAGTTTTCTCCAGATAACGCTAGTGTAACGCAAACAGTTGCATGATTTTCAGATGGATGAATGTAGTATGAATCAAGTTGATCCTGTATTTGATTGTTGTTGTTCCTTCTCCCAGCCATCGCAACGAATCAAGAACATGAAGAAACAATATGATGAATCAAGAATCAATGGAAAAGTGTTGATCGATACAAATCAAACAATCAACACGAAATAAATGAATCAATGATCAAAGCATAAACTTCATAATCAAATGCAGCGGAAACAGAACAAGGTTAACCTGCTCTGATACCATCAAATAAGGTAACAATTTCCATTGAAGGAGAAGAATCAACACATGAAAGTGAAAAAGGAGAAAGAGAGAAGAAGAACTTGATTCATTGATTGGTGAAGTTAGTTACAATCTACAGTTTATATAACAACACATATGTAACTAACTAAAACAGAACTGAAGGGTATCTAATCCAATGCATGAGGATGCATGGTAACATGGTAAACAGACACTAACAGTGAGTTATGTGATTGGATCATTTGCATGCATCTTGTTACGTGACTCTTCTATTGTTAATATTACTGTCATATTTTTTCATTTATGAACTACTATTGTTTTTTTCTCATGGCCACATTGGCATAAACCCTTAGTATTATGTTATGAGTTGTTGGAAAGCATGTCATTTAGTTTTCTTTGGCACTACAAAATGTATTCTCATTTTTTTGATGTTGCTTAATTCTTTTTATATTATTTTTAATGGTTGTGCGAAATCAATGCTCATTTCAATAAAATGTTCAATAAAATTTTAAGAAAAGATCAAAAATTAAAAAAGAAAAGAAAATGTTTTGAGGAGTTTTAAGAATTTTGACCGTTGCGGAAGGGGAAAAAAATTCTTTCAATGGGCACAAGAAAGTTTACGGGTGTTAAGCCGTCGCCCAAATCTCATATTCCCAGAGCTTAAGTATTCAAGGTAGGAGGAATAATTAAAGAGGATCTCAATGCACTCTACCAATTACTTACACACCTTGCCAAAATTTTACAAATAATTTTCAAATATGAATTTTAAAATTCTGATGCACTTGATACACAATAATTCATCTATGGAGCATGTTTAAATAACATGAGTGATAACAAATTACATGGAAATTGGATTCATTTAATTATAAAAATTACATGAACATGACAGACATGGTATTGATATTGATGTTGTTGGCATAAATTCAGATGCAACAGGAAAAAAAGGGATTTAAATATTCCTATGATCCAACTTCTCTCTCTTTAATATATAATGTTTGGCAACTGATAATCTGTTTTTGTGCATAAATTCAAAATAAAAAACTTATGATTACATATCAATTTATAAATTTGCAGAAAATTTGATTTACATTTTTTGCAATTTTGTAATGTCAAAGACAAATTTGTTTAAGTTATCTTATAACTTCAATTTTGAATAAAAAATATAATGGAAAGGTTGGCATTTTCCATAAATAAATTTTATAAAATTAATTATAATTAAAAAAAATTAGAGTTTAACTATACATAATCCATAATATATTTGGGATATACTGCTTCAGACCACTACCCTTCCATTTATATATTTTCTTTTTCAATTAAAATAATATTTTTAATCTAATAAAATTATTAGAATTATTAATACACTACATGTATACACATATATATATATATATTTATTCAGTACATAATTCATTTTTGACAAAATTGTAAAATCTTTTTAACAAAATCCGATTAACATTAAAGACTTAATATTCTCTTGGTCAAATATATTAATATAAGAGTTCCTTTTATTCCTCATTTTATTTCTCAATTTAACAGTTGTAGATTGTTCACCGTAATGAAGGTTCTTACATGTATAGATCCAAGAGTAGATGTGAACGTATCTATAAGATAGCAGTTGTAGACTGTTCATATTTTAATTTCCATCTTTTAAATCTTTCTTTTGATGTTGTTTTATATAATTAAAGTTAAAGTATTTCAGAACTAACAAATAAGATATCGCAACATGGAATATGAATCAAGACGGAACCGCGTGCGATAGCACATATATCTTACTATTATTCTCAAAAGGTATACAAATGTTTCAACATTTAGATTGAATTTAACCATTTGAGAATACAAATGTTTCAACATTTAGATTGAGTTTAACCTTGAGAAAATATACATATCAAGACAAAAAAAAAAACAATTTTATTGAGAATAATGGCTCGTCTGCTCTATGGCGGCTTGATAGCTTGAAATCATCACTTCAACACTTGCATTCAATGCATGTTCTTGGTACTCAATGTTGATTTCTTCAAGTGATTCAACATGCTTCCCTTTCCAGTACTTCTCTTTCCACTTTGAAAATATACATATCAAGACAAAAAACAAACAATTTTATTGAGAATAATGGCTCGTCTGCTCTATGGCGGCTTGATAGCTTGAAATCATCACTTCAACACTTGCATTCAATGCATGTTCTTGGTACTCAATGTTGATTTCTTCAAGTGATTCAACATGCTTCTCTTTCCACTTTGACAATATCCTTCTTAGCATAATTTTAGAATTGCATATACATAAAGAAAAGTTTATTATTAATCATTAAACAAAGTAAAATTGTGTCAATTACATAAATTTGGGGTAAAGGAACATACCTTTTCCCAAAGTAGTATCATTTAAAAGCGCAACTTCAGCATTATTAATCTTATTCAATTTTAAATCTTCATAAGCCTCTTTGATAAGCATTTCCAACACAGATTTAAAACTAAATGCCTTGGCAGTATGAGATAGCACGTCAATAGGTTGTTGACCTCTTTTCTTCCTACAAAGTCACTCTTCTTTTAACACAAACTCACAAGATGGTAAAAAAATCATAATACTAAATTCAAACCATATAATACAAACTTAACTTACATGCAAATGTCTCTATATTTTGGAGACATCCAATCAGTCAAAAGATCTACATCTTTTTCCTTTTCACCATGTCTAAATTCAATACAAAAAATATTATCAGCATACAAAAAATAAAATACATAATAAATTATTCTACCTTTGAACTATAATTAAAATAGAATAGTACTAAAAATAAATTCAAATAAAAATTTTAAAAACTGAAACAAACCTATTCATAAGGCATCTGTGAAAAAATCTTAAGGCACATGATTTTCCTTTTCTTGCATTCTTACAAGCGGTTGCAATGTTGCTTATTTTTCGCTGACCCTTCAATGTAAAATCCAAGCAAACCAACGCATTAACATCAAAATTGAAAATTCAAAAGACAAACAATAAATCAAAAATCAAGAAACATGGAAAGTCTAAACCTTCAAACATAATCACCCTACAACCTATCAAAGAATGTTTTTGGATTTTTTATATTAATTTGGAGCTTGAGAAAGATCTATGCAATCACAATATAGATCTTGAGTTAAATTGATTAAAACATTCGTTTCGACTAACAATTTTACAAGCACCGATTTTAACTCCATTAATTAAATTGCATTAATAACATTCATACAAAGAAAATAGATCTCTTTTTCATATAAAGCATAATTCAACGGAAAAGAAAATGGAGCTTGCAAGAAACAACTATAGAATAGAAGTTAGAAATCAACCTGGTGGGGGGACACCATCTAATTGGAATAACAAATATTCTTTTGAAGACAACGAAGAAAAAATAAAAGAGCAGGATATTTTGGAATGTGAGAGAAAGAGCTTTTAGAATGAGAATGACGAGAATACACTGAGAATGCTTAATATAATATGATGAATAGGTGAAAGTGTGACCTGTATTTATATACAATAATTTTCAAATTTGTCGTATAAAATTTTCAAATTTGGAATGTGTTATTTAGTGAATAGTTTCAAAAGAATTAGTATTTTTTTAATTTTAAATAAATGGAATCTGTGTTAAATAATGTCCATTTTAATGTTTCAATTTTTAATATATAATAGTAAATATTGATTTTAATTTTTTTAAGCAAGATATTATATAATGGAGAACTAAGGGCTGTCCAATCTGTTTACACGAAGAAATAGGAAAGTCCGACCAAAAAGAAAAATTACAATCCAATTAAGATATTACGAGAAAAAAAACAATGGGTCCGTACTAAACTCGTACAAAAAAATTAGAATGTGTAATTTTTCCGCAAAAAGATCACTTCCACACAAAAAACATTATGTTCCATACCGTATCATTAAAGTTTCAAACCTCCTCTCGAAAACACACCCTGTTTCTTAATAATCATAAAGTTCAAGTTATGGCGAGCCAAATAACATATATCTTTAATGATAATATTCAAAGAATAGTTTAGTAATAATTAACATTCAATTATTATAAAAATAAAGAAAAACTTTAAAAAATTAAAAAAGAATTCAATATATCTTCCTTATATTAAATAATTAAATATGTGATATAAAAAAATATATATATATTGGAATTTTAAGAAATATGAAAAAGAATTATAAATTTTGCAAATTTGAAAGAGTAATATTTAGGGTCGGTTTGAATGAGTTTTAGTTTTTAAATTTAAAAAAAAATTAAATATCAATTTTAAAAACTGTTTTAAGAAATAAAAGTAAAACATGTTTGCTAATCATATTATAAAAAACAGCTTTAAAGTTATACAATATTATAATACTTATCTGGTAATTTTTTCATATTTGTTAAATATCCAATAACTTTTTAGATTTCACATATATAATTATATAATATATGGAAGATATAATAAATAAATATAGAGTTTTCCATTAATAATTTAATTCTTTTTAGTTTTTTTAATATTTTTTTATTATTTTTAGAAAGATTAAATGTTAATTATTAACTATTTTTTTAATATTATTATTTGAATAAATATTTATTAGGTTTAAATAGTGTTTTCGTCCTGGTAAGTTAGCGAGTTTTTGATTTTGATCCCATATATTTATTTGTTTTTGGTTCCTGCCGTCCAACTTCCGTTACAAAAACACCTATGTGACAAACGACGCTGACGTGACGATGTCGGACATGTTTTTCTTTTTTTAATAGTTATTTATTTCTGGTAAACTTTGCATATTTCTGGTAAACTTTGCATTTTTTTTATTTTTTATTTTTGGTCCATAAAACCTGAAATTTAAACATGGGGTTTGGAGCACAGGACATTTGCCTAATAGTAGTAATGCCTTTCCACCAAGCCACTTTTTTTTTTTTTTTTTTCATAAATCTGCAATTTATTTGTATATATTACATAATAAGATAATTCTTAGAAAAAAATAATTTTTTTAAAATAGATTTTGTTTTGTTTTGATTTTTGGTATTAATTTTTGTTTTTGTTCTAATAAATAATAATATAAATTAATAAAAAAATTAATAAATGAAATATTGAATAAAATAATATAGTTAAATAATGTGAAGGATTAATGCACGTAAGCAATTTTTTCTTTCATTTTATTAAAAATGGGGGAATGAATATGAAATAATATTGCATACTATATTATAATATTTTAATGTTTTAGAGATAATTAAATATATTATATAATAATATTTTAATTATTAAATAAACTATTTATTAAAATATGTATTATTTCAACCATTAATATTAATTATTAATATTTCAAATATTTAATATTTTAAATATTTATTTTATCAAACAATTAGTTTATTAAATATTTAGTTTACTAAATAATTAGAGGTTTTTAGCTTTGAGGTGGTTTGTACTAACATTGTGTTTCTCTCTTGGAGATGGTTGGGTTGTGGATATACTATGTTTAAACCAAACTATTACGAATGGTTTAAACTTCCTTTATCCGACAATCGTTTATCATAGTGCCTCATTTTTTTGTAAGGGTTGCACCCCTAGTGCGAGCTTTACAATCAATTGCTTATTAAAAAACTATTTCATATTTATCTGATACTAATATTAAATAAATGTTTGAAATATTAAATAAATACTTGAAGTATTAAAAAAATATATATATTTGTTTTTATTAATCTTTCAAATATTTTAACTATTTATTAAATATTGAAGCATTAATTTTTTAAATATTTCAACTATTTATTAAATACTGGAGCATTATGTAATATACATGTTGTTGCATTGTAATGACATAATAAAAAACATGGCC
This sequence comes from Vicia villosa, assembly GCF_029867415.1. Lineage (NCBI taxonomy): Eukaryota > Viridiplantae > Streptophyta > Magnoliopsida > Fabales > Fabaceae > Vicia > Vicia villosa. Next base: position 169,338,501 of record NC_081181.1, read on the forward strand.
TAATGAATGGAGAGTAATATGTGAAGGCAAGGTGCATGGGTTCAACCCTTGTTAAGAGGGACACCCTTGTTAAGAGGACCAAAAGACTATTTTAAGCTTATTTATTATTATATACTTAATATTCAAAATAATGAATACTTAAGTTAATAATTTAGAATAAATATTTACTTATTTCAAATAACAAACAAATAGATATTTATTAATTTTAAATAATACAAAAATTTAAAAATAAAATTATTATTAAATTAATTATTGTTTAATTTGAATTAGTTTGAAATAAGTAAATATTTATTTGTGTTATTTAATTTCAATCACATATAATTCAATTCATTTTTAATTGATTAAATATATTAAGAATTTACATTTTATAAATTGGTGTATTATTTTAAATTAGTAAATATTTATTTGCGTGTTGAAATAATTAAATGTTTGTTCTAAATTATTAAGTTAAGTATTTATTATTAAGAATATTAACAATAGAAATTGATTTGTCCAGTTGTAAAGTGATTATCATTAATCGCACTTAGGTTCGAGACCCATTGGTACAAATTTTGAAATTTTTGTTTTAAATTCAAAATTATTTAATACTATTAAAAATCTTGAGAATTATTAGTCATGAATGCATATTGGCCTAGTGGTAAAGACTTAAGATATTGTTTAAAAGTCTTATTAAAAAATTAATTTAGTATTTAAAAAATAAAAAATAAAATTTAACGTGGCAGTATAGTCACAGTTTAAAAATAGGAAAAAAATCGGTTTGAAAAAAATATTAGTAGATGGACTAATATGTTCCGGTTAAATTTTGTAAGGAATTATATCTGGTCCTTTTTTTTGTGAGGGATTAATTTGGGTTATGTAATTTTTGTGAAGGACCAAAATGAATCTTCACTCTAAAATAAAAAACCATACTAACTCATTTGAGCTATTCATTTAATAACACGGATTCCGAATTTGAAAAGTTTATACAACAAATTTATAGGATTTGACTTTTAAAGATAAACAAGTGAAATGTCACATTTGAAAAGTTTATACAACAAATTTATAGGATTCGACTTTTAAAGATAAACAAGTGAAATGTCACAAATTCAAATGTGTTCTGCATGACTACAAATTGAGGTGATTTACGGGACATGTTAAAAAATTTCATTAATTAAAGTATACCATTTTGTTTTTGTTTTTTCTATTCCTAATTTTCAAAACTAAAAATTTAAACATCAAAACCCAATTCTAGTTTTTTAGTTTTTAATGGTCTATTTGAATGAGTTTTATGTTTTAGCATTTAAAAACTATTTTTTAAATCAATTTTAGAAAAAAAATTAAAAAAATAAAATAAAACATGTTTAGTATGATATTAAAAACTGTTATAAACTTGCACATTATTACGAATTTGTCATTAATAAAAAGTGTATATTTTTTCTTCATTTTTATCTTCTCAATTTTTAAAACTAAAAACCAAAACATCAAATACCTATTTTAATTTATAAAACTCTTAAATAGAGAATAGTTTTAAAAATAGTTTTGTAAAGTTAGACTACCAAACAAGTTTTATTATTTTCAGAATTTAAAAACTAAAAAATAGTTCTACTAGTTTCTAAGTTTCAATTAAATTGATATATTTTTTATTTTAAATAAATGGAATATGTTTAAAAAAATGTTCTTCTAAATGCTTTTAATTTTAGTAGACAATAATAAATATTTATTTTAATAATTAAAATTCAGTGCTTCTATCAATAAAAAATAAAATAACATTAAAGAGCATCCATTACTTAATATAAAAACTATATTGCTTTTTTCTATATCTTCCTTATATTAAATAAATAATCATGTGAAAATTGGAAAAAATGAACATTAGAATTATATTGAAATTGAAGATTTTTTAAATAAATTTTGCAGACTTCGAAGAGTAATATTTAGCTACTTGTTTGAAAGTTTCAAATGAATTGATAGTCTTTTTTTATAATAAAGAAGGCGAAAGGCCCTGGTTTTTTTCACTACTACTCCCTCTGTCCCAAAATAAATGTCACAATTGAGAAAATAATTTGTCCCAAAATACTAGTCATTTTACATTATCAATGCAATTTTATATTTAATCTTCCAATTGTACCCTCTAATAAATACTCTTAATTTATTATTTTCTCACTTAAAATTAATATTATTTCAAATACACCAATAGTTAATCAGGATAAATTGATAAAGTCACAATTCTCTCTCTTTCATTTATTACTGTTTCTTAATCTGTGTGAAGTGGGTCATTGCAACTAGGGGTGTTCATGGATCGGTTTGGGTTGAATTTAGCCAAAACCATAACCCAACCCGTACATGGTACACTGGTTTGGGTGAGGAAAAATAACCACCCACAATATCATTGGGTTGGTTTGGGTAAAACCAAAAATTTATGGGTTGGATTGGGTTGGGTAATGGGTTACCCAATATTATTTTTCCTTATATAATTATTAATGATATGTTACATTTTTTCTTAATAAATAGCTTAACATATTATTGTTTTTTTTTAAGATCAAATGTCAAAATGTATAATGAAATTTATCATAAACATATATTTGTAAAAACCAAAGTTACATTAGTAAAACCTAGAATTGCGTAAAATACTTGCAATTTATTAGAATTAGCATCAAAATAATCAAAATGTGGCATCCTAAATAAGTTAAAATCATTACTTACTAAATAAAAGATGTTCAAAAAGTTGAAATTGAAGCAAGCAAAATTAAAAACATCAAAGTCATCACTTGTCAAATTACAAAAAAAGAGAAAAAATATAGTCACTCAATAACCCATGGGTTTTGTGGGTTGGGTGTGGTTTTACCCATAACCCAATTATTTTGAATGGGTTTTCATTTTTGAAAACCGTATTCACCCAATAACCCGACCCAACCCACTTTTTTTGATCGGTTTGGGTGGGTTTTACTGGATTTATTGGGTTTACCCAACCCATGAACACCCCTAATTGCAACAAATAATTTAGAACGGAGGGAGTATTATTTTGTCTATTGAATTGTCTAATTTGGCGGGACTCAGTTATGATTAAGTGGTTCTAGTTTCCTTTCAAACACAGTTGCACAGATTGAAGTTTGATCTTTCCTACTAAGTCTAACAACATTCACCATGAATCAACTAACAATTAATTATTTATTATTTAAAATGAATGAAATTTATGTAAATAATTGACATTTTATGTTTTCATTTTTAATATATAATAATAAATATTAATTTTAATAGTAACATTAAAAGAGTAGTGTTAATAATAAATTTCCTAAATAAAAAGTAATAAACTAATAAAAAAGCATTAAAGAAAAAATATTAAAAGTTTAATAAATTTGAAGATTTTTTTAATAAATTTTTCAAACTTGAAAGAGTAAAATTTAGTTACTTATTTCAAAGTTTCAAATAAAAAGGTATGTCTTTTTTATTTTAAATAATTGGAATTTGTGTAAAATAATTTCCATTTTAATGTTTTTTATTTTGAGTTTAAAGGGAGTGCACTGACAGTGTAAACTAACTTTACACATACAACCAATCAAAATTCTTACACTTGCCATGTCATATTAATTTTTTAAAATTAAAATTATGTTTTAATTAGATACATAATTGTGATTGGTTGACAGTGTAAAAATATTTTACACTACCAGTGTATATCCCTTTTTCTCTTTTAGTTTTAGTATATGATAATTTTTATTAATTAAATAGTAATATTATTAAAATAATAGTGTTAATAATAATTGACTTTCAATGTTTCTATAAATAAAAAAAAATATTAAGAGCAACCACTTATTAATAGAAAAATTTATATAGTTTTTTTTTTTTTTACTATATTGTGCTTAAATTAAATAAGTAATTATACGGAATCTAAAACTTTGATAAATTCAAAGGATAACAGATAAGCTCTTCCCTCTTAAAATCAACTTTTCTTTTCATATTTTTCATGTATTTTAAACTTATTACACTACTATAAAAAATACATTACACATTGGAGTTTTCATGAAGGTTGTAAAACAGATCATTGAGACATTATTAAAAAAAGACATCTTCAAATTATTTATTTTTAAATTAAGAAAAATTTATATTAACTCAATTGGAATTATCATTCGTGGAAAAATTTTGTTCTACTCATGGGTTTGAATTCATGCGTCAGCAAATTTGTGATTTATTTCATATTTTAGTGGTGCGTTCCTTTTCATTTTATTTTTAAATAAAAAAAAGCAAATTTTCACTATGTTTGAATTTTTCAACCGTAGTGAAATGTTAAGCTCTTTATTTTTTATTTTTAAAATTGTTATAAAAACTAGCGCTTCGATCAAATAAAAATCAATTATTAAATCCTCCCATCCATAGTTTTGAAAACCGGACCAGTCGGTCGGACCGGTTGAACTGGGAATCGAATCAGTTGTCAGTCTGATTCATTTGTTGGATCATCTGGGCCATTGGATCGGTGAGAACCGCTAAAACTCGGAAAACCGACGGTTTCCAAAAAACCGCGGTGGGAATGTATTATTATTTTTTTACTTGAAAATTTTTTTTTGTGTAAGCAAGATTTCATTAAAACGGAGAACTAAATGTTCTCAAAATCCGATTACACAACAAGCGGGAATAACCCGACAAAAAGAAATTACAAACCAATTAGATTTACGATAGGAATAACAACGGATCCTTGTTAAACTCGTAAAAGCTACAAATGGGATGAGTAATTTCTCCAATAAATGACCATTTCCAAACCAAAGATTTAATCTTCCATAACGTATTATTCACATCCCATCCTTCATTCCGAAAACATATCCCATTCCTAGTAATCCAAAGAATCCATAAAGTAGCTAACCACACCACACCTAATTTACCCACTTTCACTTTTTTCTTTTTACAAAAACAATACCATTCCATGAAACACTTTTTGCACTCTTCTTCCATGACACTCCAAGGCTTCCCAATCCAACAAGAAATATCCCTCCACACCACCTCCACCACTTTACAATTCAAGAAGGAGTGCTCTCGGTTTTCCGGAACGAAACCACAAAAAACACACTTTAAATTATCTTGAGACAAAGCTATACCTCTAACCGTAAGTAAATCCTTAAAAGGAAGCCTATTCACAAAAAACCTCCAACCAAAAGCTTTGATTTTAAAAGGGACCTCCAACTTCCATATCAACGACAAAGCCTCATTGAACTTCTCAAAAGGACCAAACGGAGTACGCATACTAGCAAAATGTCTATAGCAAGATGCCACGGAGAAGATACCATCCGCCGAGTACTTCCAACTAACCTCATCTTTCCCTAACAAAAACGGACCGCAACCCGCAATGGAATTCCGAAAAGAATCCCATTCCGACCTCAAATCAAGGCTAGAAATTTGATTATCCCAAATACCACAATTTCCCCATTCCCAATTGCCATTACGCCACCCTCCCATACCCGCCACAGACACATTTTTCAAACAAGAGGAAGAAAACAATTCCGGATACTCCTCTTTCAAACTCTTTCCATTCCTCCAATTAGCCTCCCAAAAAGGGGTATTAAAACCATTACCCAACTTAAAAACACAATGGGCGGAGAAAGGGTCCTCCCCATCTTTACCACCAATAGAAAGTAAATCTTTCCACCAAAAAGAAGAAGAAGAAGAAGAGGAAGAAGATGAGAGGGAAAAAATAGAAGAAGAGTGCAAAGAAGACATACCTCCACAAAAGCTTTTCATGGAGACATCACCGTAACGGGCTTTCAACAAATTATACCAGAGCGAGTTCTCTCCGTTAAGAATTCTCCACCTCCATTTGCTAAGAAGAGCCAAATTAAAATCCGATATATTCTTTAAAGCAAGACCTCCATACTCTACCGGAAGACACACCTTCCTCCAACTAACCCAATGAATGCGCCTTTTGTTGTCCTCCTTCACCCCTCCCCAAAGAAAGTTACTTTGTAAACTAGAAATCTCCTTCACTACCCTTAAAGGCATCTTATAAAAAGACATAGTGAAAATGGCGAGAGATCCAAGAATCGACCTCAAGAGAGTTATACGACCCCCAAGCTAAGAAAACGATTCTTCCAACCCGCGAGACGCTTCTTCATCTTAGATAAAAGAGGTATCCAAGAGGCGTATTTCCTTGGATTACACCCGATATTAATCCCAAGAAAAAGAAACGAATCATCCTCAATTTTGCAAGAAAGAACATAAGTGGCGGCTTCTAAAAAGTTTCTCGTCACATTCAACCCGATCAACTTACTTTTATGGTAATTGATCCCAAGACCCGAAACCATCTCAAACGCCTTCAAAACCACTTTAAAAGCCCACACTTGATTCCAACTTCCTTCACCTACTAATAGAGTATCATCCGCAAATTGGAGGATATCTACACCGCAATTCCCGTTAAAATCCACACCTTTAAAAACCCCATTCTCAACCGACTTTCGAACAAGACCCGTAAGACCTTCGGCAATGATAACAAAAAGAAAAGGAGATAAAGGATCGCCCTGTCTTAATCCTTTCTCAACTCTAAATTCCTTCGCCGGACAACCATTAACCAAAACTGACATGTTACTATGAAAGACCAAACTTTCCATCCACTTTCGCCACTTCTCACCAAACCCCATTCTATTTAACATGTATCTAAGAAAATTCCAAGAAACTTTGTCATAAGCCTTCTCGAAATCAACCTTAAATAAAAGGCTACCTCTTCCTTCTTTCTTTGCAAAATCCACCACTTCGTTAGCAATCAACACCCCATCAAGAAGAAGCCTATTCGGAACGAAAGCACTTTGACAAGGAGAAATAATAGAATGAAGAACCTTTTTCAACCTACCCGCCAAAATCTTTGAAACCAATTTGTACATACACCCCACCAAACAAATAGGCCTATAATCATCCAAAGAGACCGGACTAGGAGACTTAGGAACCAAAGATAAAAATGATGAAGTTACCGCCTTAGAGATAAAACCACCGGTATGAAAATAATTAAGGTAATTTATAACATCCTCCTTGATAAAACTCCAACACTTCTTTATAAACAAAAAGGAGAATCCATCCGGACCCGGACTCTTAGAAATACCACAACCATCAATAGCTTCTTTAATTTCCTCCTCTTGAAATGGCCTTTCAAGAAAATTAACATCATTATGCGAAATGCTATTAAAGTGAATACCGTCCAAGCGAATTCTATCCAAATCTTCTTCCAAAAATTTATTAGAAAAATGCTTCCAAACTTCCTCCCTCACCTCCTCTACCTTCTCCACCAAAACTCCTTGAGAAACAATCGGACCTATATGATTTAAGCTTCTTCTTTCTTTGACCACTTTGTGAAAAAAACTACTATTCGAGTCACCATCATTTAACCATTTAAGCCTTGATTTTTGGACAAGCATATTCTCCTTAATCCTCAAATTCAACCAAAATCTTTTGTTGGCTTCTTTCCTACCCAAAAGAGACTCTCCAATCATATCCTCCGTCGCATCTTCCAACCTAGAATCCCCCTCATTAATATCTTTAACCCCCTCTTCCACTTCCAACTCAATTCTACCAAACACCGTCTTGTTCCACCACTTTAACCTCTCTTTAATCCGAATAAGTTTTTCTTTTAGAACATAATCCCCTCTCCCTTCCACCACCATATCCTTCCATTCTTTCTCTACAAACGGAAGGAACGAACCAAAAGAAAACCATTCATTGTTGAATTTAAAAGGTTCAGGACCCCAATCAAATTTATCCACCACTAACCAAACCGGGCAATGGTCCGAAATATCACGATTCCCAACCAATTGACCAACAACTCCCCAACTATTAATAATATTATCCGCCACTAGGAAACGATCAATCCTACTCATGGACCTACCATCTCCACTATACCACGTAAATTTTTTTCCCTTACACGGCACATCCACCAAACCACTATTATCAATGAATTTTGCAAAGAGCTCCGAACCCGACTCCACCTCCCTAATCGACCTTCCTTTCCTTTCACTAGAGTTTTTAGACGCGTTAAAGTCCCCACTAAGTATCCATTCACCATCCGAAAAGGATCTTTTCAACTTTAGCAAATTGTCCCATAAAACCTTCTTCTTTTGAAGAACACAAGAGGAATATATATTTACTATATAATAAATATTATCCTTCCACACCACCTTGATCCCTAAGAAGCCATCTCCTTTAAAGCTATGAAGAACCTCCATCTTATCTTTCCTCCAAAGAGTTATAATTCCACCCGACCTTCCAATCGAATTCGAAAAAGAATACCCCACCTCCGTGTTACTCCACAAACCATATGCAATAATATCCTCCATAATAGCAATCTTCGTTTCTTGGATCAAAAAAATATCCGCGTCGCCCTTCTTAATAATTGAACTAATCCTTCGCCTCTTAAGAGCATTCCCCCCCTAATATTAAAAGTTCCAATAATCATAAGGACGGTGTGGAAATCTCCTTCCTTGGTACCACAATCGAATGCTCCACCACTTCCGGTTCCCCCTTATTCTTGTTGATAATAAAACGATCCTTCAAATTAGTCATACCCAAACCTTCAAAAGCCGACCACACTTTGACCTCCACATCTTTACTAATAATCTCCCATTGTTTAGAATTATTAAACCCAATCAAGTCATTCTCCGACAGGTTCTCATAACAAATGCCTTCACAACCACCACTAAGATCAATACCCGACACCAAATGAGAATCTACTTCCAAAGCCGAAACACCACCTCCCAAAATCTTCTTATTAAAACCCCCTGGCACTTTCTTCTTAAACTTATGTTTAAAACTTTTCTTCCTTTTCAGACTGCCACCTGCCCCTAAATCCATCAGATTTCTAAATTTCACCATTTTAGGACATAAGGCCTTTTTCTTAGAATACCCTCCAGCAAGACCAGTATCCAAAAAACAACCCTTGTTTCCTCCAACCATCCTAACTCCCTCTCCTCTAACAGCCTTCTCAAAAGACAAAACCGCAGCCGCTCCCTCTGCCTCCCCACCTAATTCTACCGAGGTATTCTCCTCCTCCTTACTGTTAACAGCAGTTTCCATAAAAACTTGTTCCTTAATCAATGATTCTATACCCACCGACCTTACCGCCTCGTCAAAACAACCATCAGAGGCACCTATAGCTGTGTTTGGAACATAAGAGCCTGGAGACTCACACTTTTGGTCCTGCACAGAATTCACAGTAGAAAATACAGCCTCCCCGCCAGAGACACCGGCTTGCGGCTGGACTGAAACCGGACCTACCACCTTAATCGAACTCGAGAATGCTTCTATATTGTCTATAGAATCGGCTTCAGAACCTACAAACTCTTCCGACCCGAAGTCCCCAGAGCTGATCGAGTCCGAAAATTCAGATAGACAAGGGCTGGGTTTAAAATTACCTGAACAAAAGCAGTTCTGCGACGATTCAACTTGAACCTCCAAAGAAAATATGCTGCCATCAATCGACACCTCCAAGACCTTCGGAAAAGTCATCCCAATAACCACTTTCAACTTCAGTCTTGCCATAGCCATCGACGAGCGATTTACCGTAACTGCGTCAACACATATCAACGAGCCCCATAAATTCGCCAACGATTTGAAGAAGTCAGAAGTCCAAGCCACCACCGGAATGCCCCAAAAACGCAGCCAAACGGTTCTGTAGGTATCGACCACATCCTTATTCCACAAAGAGATTTCTGAGAACCAATCATGCCACCACTCTTCCCCTTCCTTCGAAAAATCAGCCAAGGAACCTACTTCTGTCTCTTCCAACATACACATAGAAGCCCCTAAAGGAATCGCCCTAATCGCGAAAAACCCTGCTCTCTCAATCTGCTTTTGTAATCCCTCAGCCGACCCTGGTACCCGAAGAATACCCACCAACGAGTTAGAATACCTATCCATGTCTTCTTCCTTGGAACAGAAAACCAGGGAAGACTTCATCTTCTCCATACTCTGAGCACCCTTCGATTTCTCTGTCACCACTTCCACAAAGGAGCGAACATCCCTCCGCCCCGACACCGATGCCCTCCAAGGATTCTGAACCACCTTACCCTGTCCACCTGTAGCATTAGGCAGAAAGCCATCTCTTCCGACAAAACTGTGATGAGAGGACAAAGAAATTCTTGCAAATCTAGGAACATTTGCGTGAATTTTGACTCCATCGAAAATAACGTTATCTACTTTCACCGCCAGCAAATGCACATCAGAAACTTCAGCAAATCTCGCAAACCCAAAAAGTTTCCCTACTTTGTTCCTCCTAGGAGAAATTGCTACTTCAGCGATCTCCCCGATACACCCGAAAACCTGGAATAAATCCCTAGCCTCGCATCTATCCGGGAAGTGAGAAACGAAAATCGTGTCAAGTTTAGCTCCCTCCTTCCATTTGCCCTTAGAAAAAGTATCCCATTTTGGAATCCTTGCTCTGAAATGTTTCCTTGTTACCTTGTTCCATCTCCCCTCAGCCCCAACAGCGTCCAGACCCGCCATAAAAACACCGACCCCGACAGAAAACCGGTGGAGAACCCTAATCAAAGGATCTTGATTTAATCCCCTCGACAAGGTCCCTACTCCTAAGAGCAGGAATTTAAACCGAAGACGAAGGAATTAAGAGAACCTTGAGCAAAGCCTCACCGTTTCCTACCAGATCGAACCGGAGAAAAGAGTTTTTAGCTTCTTAATCAATACTAGTTTACAGTTTACCATTTTATTATTATTATCATTAGGATTTGATAGGGGGCGCCAAAATTTTACTTGAAAATTGAAACGACGTCGTTTTAGTTCAAAGTTTTTTTTAAAAAATTTAAATTAAAAATACCAAAATGTTACCATATCCATCCATATGTTTGTTTTCTAATTTCATCTTCCTTTCAAAACAGAAAAACGCAGAAAGGGGGAGAAAAAAACGCTCGCTCTCTCGGGCTCTCTCCGCCGCACCTTCTTGTATCTCCCCGCCGCCGCACCACCATGATTCTGAGTTTTTCTCCTCCGCACGCCGTGCCACCATCGTTTCTCTCCTTCGCAATATACCAAAAGCTCACAAGGTTAGGGTTTGTTCAATATTTTAATAATGTCTCAATGTTATCTTATGTTCTCTTCTCTTCCAATCCATCATCACACACGTAAGTAGGCTAGAGATTTATTGCTGACAGACATTGTTATTGGAAGTTGAAACCCTTTATTAATGAACTTGTTGTTGCTGAAAGCGATTCATTTACTGAGGATGGGGTGATTTGCAAGTACAAACGAACCTACAAATTGGTGCATCTAAAAAGAATGACGCTCACATTGGTACTTATTTTTTACCATAACCACTCCGGGAGCTTAGCCTACTTTAAAAATTGTGATGCAAAGTAAAGAAGTGGTAGAAAAGTGTGACCTTCCTATTGCTAAGTGGTTTATTGATGCATATATTCCTTTCAATACTGCAAATTTGCCGTATTTTCAACCTGCCGTTGATGCTTTTTACTGTATGGGTGCTGGATATAAAGTTCCTACCATGCATGCTCTTCGTGGTAGTTTGTTAAATAAGTGGGTTGATGACATGAAGATACAAATAGAGCAATATCATTTTATTTGGAAGGATACAGGTTGTACTCTTATGGCAGATGGGTGGACTGATCATTGTAGGAGAACTCTTATCAACTTTTTAGTTTATTTACCCAAAGGAACTATTTTCATAAAGTTTGACGATGCCTCTGGTGCTTCTAAAATTGTAGACACATTGTTTAAGCTTTTTAAGGAAGTAGTGTTGTATGTTGGACAGGAAAATGTTGTTCAAATCGTTACAGATAATGCTGCGAAGTATGTTGTTGCTGGAAAGCTGTTGGAAAAGGAGTTTCCTAAGTTGTTTTGGTCTTCTTGTGCAACACACTGAATTAATTTGATGTTGAAAGACATGGGGAAATTGGAGGAAGTAAGTGAGACAGTGTCACATGCTTCAAAAATTACCAAATACATATATAATCATTGTTTTGCATTGTATTTGATGAGACAAAAAACAGGTGGAAGAGAAATACTCCGTCCTGCTCCAACCCGCTTTGCTACTAATTTCATTACATTGCAAAGTATTATTTCTCATAAAGATGCACTAAGAGCCATGGTAACATCCAAAGAGTGGACAACCACAACTTATTCCAAAGATGTCAAGTTAAAGAAATTTGTGGAACAAGTCTTAGACTCAAGCTTTTAGTCTAAATATGCTGACATAGTGAAAATTATAGAACCTCTTTGTAGCAACCTGCTTTAAAATTTACATTTAAACGAGCCGCCACCCACTATTTGTTTTATCCTAATGAAAGGACAGGGCAAGTGGGAAACCCTTAAATTTAGAGATCTGGGTAAGTAGGCAAATTAGGCAAAGGGAAGGTGTTAAGCACCCTTTGCCTCCCTTGTACTCAAGGAGACTCATTTAGCCTTTAGGTTTTTAAAAAAAGATCAACAATTTTGGCGTTGTTCGTCAAGAACAACTACCTTGGGAGGTTGATTTGAGAATTGCTCTAATATAATATTTAGATGCCAAAAGGGAAGCAATCACACAAATCACAATTATGGACTAATAGACAAAAATTAAAAAAAAAAGGAAAGAGGCCTCATATCAAAGGTTTAATCATCGACCAAAAAGAAAGGTAAAACCAAATGATTTTTGAAAACAAGGTTTTGATAAATAAAAGGAGTGAGGGGCCTCATATGAAATCATTGGCCAAAACGCATGAATTTTAATAAAGGGAGGCCTCATAGGTTAATCATCGGCCAAAAGGGGAAAACCAAAGGGTTTGGAAAAAGTGGATCGTAATTGCAAAAAACCAAAGTGTAGCAACAAATAAAAGTAAAGGGAAGTAACCATTAGATTATCATCATACTGATTAAAATAAAAAAAATAAAGGGGGAAGGGGCCTCATATGAAATCATTGGCCCCAAAAAGTTTGAGTAACACCAAGAAGGTATAAAGGTTTGAAAAAAAGGTTTTGAAAAGTAGTGTGAAAAAAGTTTGAGAATGTGAATTCGTTGGATATTCTTGGTGAGAAATATAGGGTGAAGAAAGCCCTATTTATAGATGAAGAATTTAGGTTGAAAACCACCAAAAAGAAAATTACCCAATAGAAAAAACCCAAAGTTTGATATTTTGAAAAAGGAAAGAAAATTAGTTAAAAATAAGAGTAAAAACGCAAGCAAGTGAGATAGTTGGATTCAAACCCGTGACATTGTACTTACAAGCTCTGCTCCCTTACCAATTATGCTATATTTATTTATTCAAAATAGAAATACAGTTGAAAGTATATAACGACGAGCAAGCATTTGCTATTTTTAAAATATAAATAATTTTTAAATAAACTATCATATTTTGAAATAGACTTGAAAACGAATATTTATAAAACACAAGATGCCAGTGTAAATAAACCAAAGAAATTAAAAAATCCAAATTGTTAGTGTAAATAAACCCAAGAAATTTGAAACCCAATTTTAAGATTATTTGAGTTTTTGAAATGGGTTGGGCAAATTTGGGGCATGGCACTCTTGTACGTGTGTTGCGTATTGTTGATATTGAAGATAAATCGTCTATGGGATGTCTCTATTGAGCTATGTATAAAGCAAGAGAGGAGATTGAGAAGAGGTTTAGAAGAAATAAGTTAAAATTATATTCGTGTGTATATTTATTTATTTATTTATTTATGTGAATTGTTCTAAATATGCGTTTATGTTTTATTAGCGTTATACATGTTTTTCGGACACAAAGAGGTAATCAAGTACCAAAGAGTAAATCCAACAACATTACATGGATTATAGTGGAGGTATAATAATTAATTATCACAATTTTCTTTCCATGTGTAGTGTCATGGGCAGCGTAATGAAGTAGATTGCAGTTTTTACATGTTGAGGTTTATGAAAGAAATTCTTCTTATGGATCGAATAGAGATTCTATCCAAGGTATGAATTTCTAACTTAGGAGTTATTTTAATATTTAACACATATTTCTCATATAATTAAATAGTTTTAACTTAAACATACTATGTTATATTATTATATAGTACTTTCATGAATTCAAGTTTTCTTATTACTCAAGTTCTCAGTTGGATGAACTTAAGGAGGATTGGTGTAAATTCATGATTGAGTCGAAAATTATATAAGGTATATTGTAATCTTACTTTAATTGATGAGAATTTTGAGTATATTCAAGTGTTGCAATTTTGTTGTTGTTTGTCATGTGGTAAATTATATTTTGTTTGTATCATGGTATGAATTACGATATTTTGGTGTTGTTTCAGGTTATATGTGCATATGTAGAAGATAGAGATGAATAGATTTTGTTTTTTTTAATAAGCAATTGATATATAAAGCTCGCACTAGGGGTGCAACCCTTACAAAAAGAAACAAGGCACTAAATATTGATTGTGTCGGATAAAGGAAGTTTAAACCATTCATAGAAGGTTGGTCTAAACTTAGTATATCCACAATACAACCATCTCCAAGAGAGAAAGATAATATTAGAGCAAATAACATCAAAACAAAACACCTCCCCCTTAAAGATTATGGCATTCCTCATAATCCAAAGGCTCCATATGGTAGCAAACCAAACAAAGTTGATCAAAATCCTACGCTTGTTGATCTTCACCTTGTCTTGAATATCTCCAAAAAACAACAACTCCTCTTTGTTAACGTCCTCCGTAATGCCCAACCAAATAAAATGTGGTTCCAAATCTCTTTCACCTCATGGCAACGGAAAAAAAGGTGAAAAGAGGATTCTATATGATTACCACAAAGAACACAATCCGGGTTAGAAACGCTAGCAACACCTCTTTTCAACAATTGATCTTTAGTGGGAAGACGGTCAATAAAGAATCTCCAAGCAAAAACCTTAATCTTAGGCGGAAGATTAAGATCCCACATCACTTTCATCGAGTTAATCGATTGAAAATCCCAAGCTATTGCTTTGGCATTATCAACAACACTAGATAGACTTGCGACGGTAAAGTCCTTATCCGCATTAAAAGACCACACAAAAGAATCACTATCGGTCGTACTAGGAATGAAACCGTGAAGACGCTCACAAAACCGATTCCAACAAGAACTGGCAGCAGCCGCGGCCCATGAAGCTGAACTGTGGACGGAGTAATCAAAAAAACACGAATGTTCCACCTATGCGAAACTTCGGTCCACTCTAAAACCTCTACAACCGAACAAAACTTCAAAGTTGATAAATCATACAAATCCGGAAAATCCAAGCAAAGAGGTTGTTCTCCCAACCACAAATTATGCCAAAAAAGAACATCCTTACCATTCTTACAACAACATTTGAAACGCCCGGAAAAGCCATTATCAACAATGTCATCCAACAAATTGTTCTTACATAAATCTCTCCACCAAATCGAGTCATCCTTTCTAAACAACTCACCCCCATTAACTTAAACTTTAATTTTGGGACTTGTGTACCTCACCTTGAAGAATCTGCTCCAAATGGCTTTATCATCATGAAGAATTCTCCACTTCCATTTTAAGAGAAGAGCTTTGTTCGTCTCCTTAACATCTCTAACCCCCAATCCACCCTTCTCCTTTGGCCTACACACCACCTCCCACTTCACCCAATGAATGCTCTTTTTTTCAAACTTCCCACTCCATAAGAACTCGCTTTGAATTTTCCTAATCGATTTAGCAATTTTTCCCGGAACTTTGAAGAAGGAAAGAGTAAAAATAGGAATAGAATTCAAAACCGAGTTTATAAGCGTAACCCTACCTCCCATCGAAATGTTTCTTCCCTTCCACGAAGAAAGGCGCCTCTTTAGATTATTAACCACTTCCAACCACACTTTCTTCCTTCTTGGATTATCCCCCACCATGATTCCTAGGAATTTGAAAGGTGTCACTCCTTTCTTACAAGATAGGAATGTCATGGCGGTGTTAATGTACCACTATCCCAAATTCACACCTATAATGTTGCTTTGGGAAAAATTAATCTTCAACCCGGAAACCAATTCAAACCTCTTAAAATCACCTTCATGTTCCAAATGTTGTCGCAAGACACTTCGCCTATAATAATAGTATCATCCGCAAATTGAAGAATGTCTACACCATCATTATCCCCATACATGAAGGGTTTGAAGTTCCCCACCTCTACCGACTTCTTCACGAGAGCGGTTAAACCTTCCATAGCTAGGACAAAAAGAAACGGAGACAACGGGTCTCCTTGTCTTAAACCTTTTTGAACCTTAAACTCTTTAGTTGCACTTCCATTGACCAACACGGACATGTGATTGTTGAAAATGCAAGCATCCATCCACCGCATCCACCTATTGCCAAACCCCATCCCAATCATCGTTTCTCTAAGGTATTGCCAAGAAACGGAATCATACGCCTTTTCAAAATCCACCCTAAGCAAGAGACAACTTCTTTTCTTCCTTCTCGACCAATCTATGATTTCATTATCCAAAAGCACACCATCCATCATGTTTCTACCCGGAACAAAAGCGGTTTGATTGTTTAACACTAAATTACCAATAACCTCCTTCAATCTAGCCGCCAAAATCTTCGCTAAAATCTTGTATATTCTTCCCACCAAGCAAATGGGTCGGAACTTGCCTAAGGATTGAGGATTATTGCACATCTTCCCGAATCACAACCCAAAACCGCTTGATGAATTCTAAAGAGAAACCATCCGGCCCCGCACTTTTGTTACCATCACACGACCAAATAGCCTCCTTAATTTCCCTCTCCGTGAACGGACGCTCAATATTCAACCCTTCCGAAACAAGAAGTTTCTTCGAAACCAAACCATTAATGTTCGGCCGCCCCTCCTCCACCTCTTTGAAGAAAGACTTGAAATAGTTGAACGTGAAGTCTTTGACTTCGCTAACATCCTCTAGCACGCCGCTACTAGAAGAAAGAGAGCACAAAGAATTCCGCCTTCTTCTCTCCTTAAGAGAATTATGGAAAAACCTCGTGTTACTATCTCCTTCGGCTAGCCACAATTGCCTCGACTGTAATCGAAGGAAACCTTCTTTTTTGTAAAGGTTATCCCAAAACTCTATAGCCACCTTAGATCTTCTTACGACTACCTCCTCCGAAACATTACCTGCAAAAATAGCAAACTTGTTATCTAAAAAGTGCATCTCTTTTCCCGCCTCATCAATGTTAAGGTCTATCCACCCAAACACCTCCTTGTTCCAAGCACTAATTTTACTTTTAAGGGCCTTCAATTTCTGTACTAGGCAAAAATCCCCTCTACCCTTCACCTCCAACGATTTCCACTCCTCCTCCACAAAAGCAAAAAAGTCCCTGTGACTAAACCAAAGATTGTTGAATCTAAAAGGTTTAGGTCCCCAATTCCTTTTATTATCACGAATCCAAATAGGGGCGTGATCCGACCCATCTCTCTCCTATAGATTGTCCTTCTACCTTCCAATCATCGATGAAAGAAGAAGATAAAAGAAATCTATCCAATCTACTCATAGCACTACCACACTTATTGGACCAAGTGAATTTACCTCCCATCGTGGGAGGATCCACCAACTCCATCTCCTTGATAAAATCTTTGAAGTCCTCCATCTCCCTATTATAATTCTTCTTCGATATTCCGACCCTCTCCTCCGAAGAAGTAACAAGGTTGAAATCCCCTCCTATACACCAAGATCCATCTAAACTCCTCCTCTTCAAATCCGTTAGCTTCCTCCAAGAATTCATTCTAGCTTTGTGATCACAAGAAGCATAAATATTGACAAAATAAATTCTTTTGTTCTCCTTTTCCACGCAAACAACTAAGAAACCCTCGCCTCGGAAACTATATAAGAGATTGAAAAAGTCTTTCCTCCACATAATAAGAATACCTCCCGATGCTCCTTCGGCCTCCAAATGAGACCACTCCACCCACTCATCTCCCCACAATTCCTTAACATATTGATGCTGTAAGTTCCTCAACTTTGTTTCTTGTAAAAAAGCTAAGTCAACCTTACCTATTTGAATGTTGAAACCAATTCTCTTCCTCTTCACTCCCTTACCACCTCCTCTAATATTAAGAGAGAAAATAATCATTTCAACCCATTGTTATTCGCCTTCAAAACCTCTCTCCCTTTTTGGCCACACAACTCCATCTCCTCCAATTTTTTAATTGGATTGCAAAATTCCGAAGCATTTGAAATTCCCAACATGTTCATAGATTTCCACAAACCTTCTGACGAATTTCCTAAACCTCTCTTGATCACTCTAGCATTGCGATTTCTAACGTCTGAATGCGTAAGAGAATGGCTCGAAGAAGATTTCCCCTCAGAGCTATCTCCAACAACAGTCCTTTCATCTTTACCATGTTGCAATGGAAACACCAACTCAGGAGGATAATTAAAGTTATCCACCCTTTCACCCAAATTAAAAACCTCCCTCATATGTTTTCTCACCTTTTTGGAATTCTTCAGCTTTTTGCACTGTTCATCAAAAGACAGCAACTCACAAACATCCTTGATCCCTCCCACGTCGTGCATGGGATTTTCACCATCCATAATAATAGTGCTTTTATTTTCTATAGCGGGTCCCACCAAAAAAGAGGTAGAATTATTAATAAAACCATCAGCACTAAAGGACAAATCAGTTTGGTCTTCTTTAACTAAAAGCGGAACGTTGGGCCTAGAAGGATTCTGACCCACCAAAAAACTATCACACGGCCCAAAGCCACTAGGGCCCACAATTCCAAAAACTCTTTTACAAGGAGATTTGACCTTGTCTTCAACCAAAACCTTCTCCGTCCCTTCTGCACTTGCAGAACCTACCTTCCCAAGAAAAGCTTCTTCCCCGGTACACACCACCCTAGACACACTTGCATCTGAAAGGGTATCTGAACAAATATGCGCTTCGTTCTCTGACAGAAAATTACTCCCTTTGTAGCCTAAAACCATAGCTCCCTCCACGACCTTCTTTCCTCCCTGGTCCTCTGATGGACATTTCACTGTGCCTCTGACACCACCCGAAAAAAAATGTACCCTTTTCTCCGATCCTCACGCTACCTGTAACCTCCTCCTCTTCCTCTTCCGATTCCCTTTCCACCGTCATTTCTGAATCTACCGAAACCTCCGATGAGAACACCGATCCGGCCAACGCATCCTCCATATCGTCAACCCTCACCAAAGCATCCTCCTTCACCAAAATGGTGAACCATTCACCGTCAATGGCTACAACTACCTTTCTATTAATTGATTCCAAGTGATTCGTGAACAACATCAGGTTAGTAACATCCAATCTGAGCTGGTTGCCTTCAAGACTATCACCATTAGCTATCACACCGATGCCGGACAGGAGAAGATCATAGAATCTTTTGTTCCTCACAAAACAAGGGATTCCGTAAATTGACACCCACACAGATCTAAAGCATTCCACGTTCTTCCTCGACCACCTCCGAACCTCCTTGAACCAAGAATTCTTCCACTCCCCTGCTTCCCTTAACAACTACTCAAGATCCCCATGAGAATTATCTTCCAACAAGCACAGGTTTGGTCCCAGAGGTGTTGCCTCAACTGTGAAAATGCCCTCCTCCATCAAGCTCTTGCTCACTCCGTATGCCATTCCAGGTTCCTTCGTAATCCCCACCATAGCTTTGCGATAGCGTTCTTTTTCTTCCTCATTAGAACTGTATAAGAAAGAAAAATTAGGATCATCTTTTAGACTGATTTCCCCTGTTTTGTTGTTGTTCAAAGAATTCTTCTTCGATACAGCCCATTGGTCTAGCATCTTATTCTCAGAAACATTGTTTTTCAATGACTCCGCATATGATAAGTTCGGCTTCCTAGAATAATTGTTCAAAGCACCCCTAGAGCCCCATCCTGTCCACTTAGAGTCCTTTGAAAATTGTCTAAAAGATTCTGCCGGTCCATTCCTAGCAGAAACCTGAACCGCAACTTTGGTCTTTCCTTCTTTTCTTTTGAACTTGGAAACATTGGCCTTTAGTTTCCTGCCATCAAGCCAGAGATTGTCAAGCTTAATCTCCAAAACTCTGACATCTTCAACATTAGCAAACCTCACGAAACCATACTTTTCTCCTCTCCAATCTTGCTTTGGTGGTATTACAATTTCATCCACAACGCCGAGTTCCTTAAATTCGAAGAAGAGGTCTCTTGCTTTCCATTTCCGATCAAAATCAGTAATGAAAAACGAAGTGATTTCACCTCTATCACCCTCAAAGGTATTCTTCATGATATCCCATCTGTTGCTAAAAACAGCAGATCTCCCCTTTCTATTTACCTCTTGCCAAGCACCCCCTTTGACTTTCTCTTGCTGAACCATTGAAAGAACATAAAAAAAAAGCTTCACTTCTTAGATTCATGGAGAAGAGAAAAAACCTGTGTTGAGAGAACTTATGACATTCTTCCTTATGGTATTAGATTTTGTAATGGTATATAATGGTGCAAACAAAATGTGGCATATCTTTTGGTGTTGTTTTTTTATAAAAGTACATATGTACCAGAGTAATAGGATATATAAGTACATTGGTGCAAATGTATATGGTATATCTTTTGGTATTGTTTTTAATTGGATTGAAGCTCCAATTTGTGAAAATCTGGTGAAATTTGTAATGGTATATACAGGTGTAAAATATGGTGAAAACCTGGTGCAAATATGGTTAAAATATGTGCATATAAAATTGTATATATCAAAAAGCATTTTTTTTTAAAAAATGTTATATAAAAAATTTTGTGAACATTAGACAGCGCTTTAAAAAAGAAGCGCTGCCTAAAGGGAACTTTAGACAGCGCTTTTACAGTAAAAGCGCTGGCTAAAGAGGCTTTTTTAAAAATTTTGTTTCAGAAAAGCGCTGGCTAAAGGGGCCTTTAGCAGCGCTTTAAAAGTAAAAGCGCTAGCTAAAGGGGACCTTTAGCAGCGCTTTAAAAGTAAAAGCGCTGGCTAGAGGGGGCTTTTAGCAGCACTTTAAAAGTTAAAGCGCTGGCTAAAGGGGGCCTTTAGCAGCGCTTTAAAAGTTAAAGGGGTGTCTAAAGGGGGTATTTAGCAGCGCTTTTACTTTTAACGAGATGCTCTCTTTAATTGAATAGACAACGCATTAAAGCGCTGTCTAAAGCCAAAAAAAGCGTTGTCTAAAGTATTATTTGGCGTAGTGTTTGAAGATCTTGGATAACCGTTGCAATGCACAATTTTGCTAAAATTTTCATGCGGCTGGTTATTGGTTAAATCCATCTTGTAGATTCAATCCAGAATATGAAAATAACAAGTCCACCATCCAAGGCCTTTTGGATATCATTAAAAAGTATCCTTATGATAGTAAGGACTTGCGATCTAAATTAACTGCTGAGATGACTTTATTCAAAAATTGTGAAGGTAATTTTAGATGGACAACAGCCGTAGAAAACCGAGATGAAGTTTTGCCAGGTAAAAGCATATGATAAATTTTATGCATTTTTGTACAATATTAATATGTATTTTAAAATATTTTTTAATTTTTCACATGCATTATTTTAGATCAATGGTGGGACACTTATTGAACCGAAGCGCTCAATTTGTAAAAGTTCGCTATTCGGATTTTGAGTCAAACTTGTAGTGCATCAGGTTGTGAGCGAAATTGGAGTGTGTTTGAACATATTCATTCAAAAAAGAGAAATAGGTTGGAGCATAAAAAAACTAAATGATTTCGTTTATGTTCATTACAACTTACGTCTACAAAATAGGTATTGCACTTATTATGATTTATATGCTATTGTTTCGATACTTGATGACATTAGCATTGGTTCCATGGTTCTATAATTAAAAATATATGATATTGTTTTCTTTATTAAGAATATTATATGATTATATATTTAAGAATATGTGATATTTCTTGGTTTGTTAAGCATGTATATTATTGTTTGATTTGTTAAGTTTGTTTGGTTCTATGTTTGACATTATCGTTAATGATTTATAGAACCAAGAAGAAACAAATTTATGATCCTATCAATTTTGAAACACTTGATGATCATTCTAATTGGGTGTTGGAGAATTCACCACCATTCTTGACCATTGAGTAGGTGGAAGCACTATGCAAAGATCTTGCTAGTATGACAATCCAACCTATTTCAAATGATATTGGTATGGTATTAGATTTTGTGATTACAATTATGTTATTTTAATTTATTAAAATATGTCAATTTCTAAATTCTTTAAATTGATGTTGTTATAGATGAATTAAATTTGGATGAGGTTGATGTTGAGGGAGATGCACAACTTAACTCCGGAGAAGACAATCAAAGTAATGATATCATTGATGAGGAAGATGTTGCAAATGCGATTAATTTTATCGCAAATGGTTTTGATATTGAAGCAGATCCCAACATTAAAATAATTTTACCTCCTTAGAACTAAATTTAATAGATATTGAAGTATTTTTGTTCTAAAGTACTCCATTAGATTATGTTGCAATTAGACTTTATAATTTGTACTACTTTGTTATGTGTGATATTTATGTTTAAATTTGAATTTAATTTATCAACTAATGAATTTATCATATGATATTTTCTAAAAATTTAAGTGGTAATTATAATTTTTTAGAGATTGAATGATCCGGTTCGACCGATTTTATACCTATATAGTTTGGTTATAATGACAGGTTTATTAAACCGAGTTATCCGGTTTGGTCATGTAGTTCGACCAGTGATCCAATTATTTGACCGGTGACCCAGTACCCTCACCGATTTGATGACCGGTCCGATTTTTAAAACATTGCTCCCATCTTTTCAACCACAAATTATTTATATTTCTAACAGTTAAGACGGAGATGTACATCAAGGTGATCCAAAAATAAAAAATTTATTTAAACATAATATACAAAATAAAATACCTCTCATCCTTCTTAAATTAAAAAATAAAATTAAAATAAATGTAAGGTAAAGTCATTAAATTCCTGATTTAAATACTACAATATTCAATAATATTTGATCTGTAACTCAACAACTAAGATGTCTTCTCCTTGCGAAATTTCGTTTACTTACTAGTTATTGTAAAATAGCTTCAACTTCTCAGTTATCAATATTGAAAGTCTGATTATACATACATGAGTAAAATGTGATAGAAAACTTGCAACACAATTATAAATAGAAGTAACTCTATAAATACAAAGCAACATTATTTCCACTATAATAGCAAAATTATGTCTAGAGAACTTAATTCAGTTAAATGAAATGCAAAGAGAGATATTAAATTACACATCTCTTAAATGATCACTTTCAAAGAAAATCTAAGGATTGCATGATATTAATAAAATAGTATGTAGTCTCAATTTTATAGTATGGTTTTTGTTTGATCTAAACTTTATTTTCCAAAAGTGCGACATGTTATATCTCAACTGAATCAAATGAAATCATAAATAAAATAAAAATTACACGTTGTCTAAACAAACAACCTATGTTTTTATGAGATCATCGATTTCATTGAAAGAATATTACATAATCAATATATTCGGTTGATCAATTACTAGATGCAACAATTAATTGCATCTATAATTTTTGTATCTTCCCTTACAACACTTCTCTATGCTTTTAGAAGTTGTTTAATGTTCTTATAGAATTGACAAATAAATCATTTGAAGTCAAAGTAGCAAGATAAAAAAAAATAATTTCAACCCCAAACTTTGATGCCATTCATTCTGACCATTAGCCATGCCATGAAAAATAAACATTTAAACTACTATGATAATACACCCATTTTCCTCTTTTCATAATATTTGAATTGCATACATGATAAGAAACTTATTAACTATTAAACAAAGTGAAAATTGTCAACTGCATAAAAAAGGGGAACAAAACACACATTTTATAATGTAGATTTGTTTGAAGTTGTTTGAAGGAAGATGGTCGGCATTACCAAGCTCCTTCAATTCCAAATCTTCATAGGCCTTGTTAATTAGCTTTTCCGCCACACACTTGAAATCGGATGCCTTGTCAATAGAAGATACGTTGACCTCTTTTTTTCCTACAAAGTCACTCTTCTTTTAGAACAAACACACAAAATGGCATTGAAATAAAAATTACAATGTCATATGAAAAACACTTTTTTTTTTTTTAAAGCAAGAGACTAATATATTAAACAACCACCAACCGGTTCAACAAATACAAGACGATAACCAAAGAAAATTACAAACCGATTGCAACTTTAAGATAAGTAAAACAATGGGTTATTGCTAAACTCATAGAAATTACCATAGAAATGAGTAATTTTCCCAATGAAAGACCACCTCCACAATAAGGCCTTAATACTCCAAACTACATCTCTAGAGTTCCAAGAAGCATTGTTGAAGAGTATATCATTCCTACGAAGCCACAAACTCCAAATAATAGCCAACCAAATGATTCCATCCTTTCCCTTTTTGACTTTCTTTTTCCGGCAAAAGGAGCTCCAAAGACAATACCCCTCTTTAAAATCCGAAAAACTTTGAAAATTCATTCCTACCCAATCGGACATCTCCCTCCAAACGATAACAGAATTCCGACAAGATAAGAAGGAATGTAATAATGTTTCATGACAATCACCACAAAAAGTACATTCTAAATTCGAGGAAGAATTGAGAATACCTTTGTGAAAAAGAGAGTCTTTCGTCGGGAGCTTGTTTAGAAAACACCTCCAACCAAACGCCTTCACTTTTACCGGTGCCTCCACCTTCCAAATAGCACTAAAAGCGGAATGGAAGCGATTATCCGGGCCAAGAGGAATGTGCTGTAAATTCAAACAATTATAACAAGAAGAGACGGCAAACAAGCCATCAATACCATGCTTCCATCTAACCGTGTCGAGGCTGTCGGACCCTAAAACCGGAGCACCATCCAGCAGCATACGAAAGCGGTTGAAATCCTCACTAGATTGCAAAGAAGCGGCTGCCTGAATACCGAAGTCCCCCCAAAACCACCTCCCTTCTCTCCAACCTCCCATAGCACCTATTGAAGCATTTTGCAAAAGAGAAACATTAAAAAAACCCGGAAAGAGGTTCTTTAAAATTCCTCCGTTCAACCAATTAGCTCGCCAAAAGGAAGTATGAAAACCATTCCCAACCTGAAAAATAAAATTGTTAGTAAAAAAATCCATAGGAAGCTTATTCCCCACCGAGGCCAAATCCGCCCACCACACCGATGAATTTTTTGTGTTCACGCTATAATTTAAACCACCGGTTGCCCTTAGCTTCACATCCACATACCTCGCCTTTAAAACCCGAAACCATAACTCATTAGAAGCTCCAAAAATTCTCCAATTCCATTTTAAAAGAAGCGCTTTGTTAAAATCCTCCAACCTTCTAAAACCAAGCCCCCCTTTATCCTTCGGTAGACACAAGTCATTCCAACTCACCCAATGCATTTTCCTTTTCTCCTCCGAACCACCCCACAAAAAATTACTTTGCAATTTATTCAATTCCCCAATCACTTTCAACGGAGCTTTGTACAAAGATAGAGTAAATATGGACAAACTACTCAACACCGATTTAATAAGCGTGATCCTCCCTCCCATACTAACCCACCGCCCTCTCCACGAATTCAATCTCTTCTTTACACTATCCAAAAGAGGTTTCCAAGAGGAGACCCTCCTAGGATTAGAACCAATATTTTTTTTTTTTTTTTTTTTGGCTTTATACCACCGGTTTAGTCCGGTTCGGGGGCGAGTTCTGGCATCAAGTGGTTCCATCCCCCTCCCGATCGCAGTTGCGGGGGATCGAACCGTGGTTCTCCCTACCAAGACCAGCGCCAATCACCACTGGACCAACTAACGATTGGTGGATTAGAACCAATATTAATCCCGAGAAATTTAAACTTTTTATCCTCCATCCTACAAGAAAGGAAATTAGTAGCAACTCCCATAAAGTGAGGATTAATATTAATCCCAATTAACTTACTCTTATGGTAATTAATTCCCAATCCCGACACCATCTCAAAACCCCTCAAAACCGATTTTATGGCCCATAAATGCTTCCAACTCCCATCACCGAATAACAACGTGTCATCCGCAAATTGGAGCATATCTATAAAGCATCTTCCGTTCACATTAAAACCAACAAAATCTTCATTATTCACCGCTCTTCCCACCAAAGCCTTTAAACCTTCCGCTACTATAACGAAAAGAAAGGGAGAAATCGGGTCACCTTGACGAATTCCCCTTTCCACAACGAACTCCTTGGTTGGGCTTCCGTTAACAAGAACCGACATTTTACTCGTGAAAACCACCGCCTCCATCCAAGACATCCACAATTTTCCAAACCCCATCTGCCTCATCATATACCGAAGGAAATTCCAACTCACTTTGTCATAAGCCTTTTCAAAATCTACCTTAAAAAGAAGGCACTCCTTATCTTCCTTACTAGCATAATCCACCACCTCATTAGCAATTAGCACTCCATCAATCATTTGTTTCCCCGGGACAAAAGCATTTTGGCAATTGGAAATTAAGGATGGAAGGACTTTTTTTATTCTACAAGCCAAAATCTTCGCAATTACCTTATAGATGCAACCCACAAGGCAAATGGGGCGATAATCATCAAGGCTTAACGGGTTGTCATTCTTCGGAATTAAAGAGAGGAAAGATGAAGTAATACATTTTGAAAGGACCGCCCCTGAAAAGAAATCATTAAAACAAGATTGAACATCTTCTTTTAAAAAAGACCAACACTTTTTGATAAAAAGAAGAGAAATCCCATCAGGACCCATGCTTTTAGAACCATCACAACTCCACACCGCCTCTTTTATCTCCTCAATCTCAAAAGGAACCTCAAGAGATAGTCTTTCAACCGCACTCAAAGATTTAATCCCAATACCATCCAACAAAGGTCTCACATGATGCACCTCCTTAAATTTAGATTCAAAGTGATCCCTCACAACCTCCTTCACATCTTTAACCGAGCTCACAACCCCTTCATTAGAATTTAAAGAGCTAATATGATTTCTCCGCCTCCTTTCTTTCATAGTTCTATGGAAAAAACGACTATTGGAGTCCCCATCATTAATCCACTTTAACCTTGCTTTTTGAATGAGCATGTTCTCCTTTAGTTTAAGATTAAACCAAATGCTATTTGAAGCTTTAATCTTATTTAAATGAGTCTCCTCCTCCCAATATTCCCTATCATCACCATCATTCAAAGCTCTTACTCCCTCCTCTACATCCAAATCAATTTTTCCAAACACATTCTTTTCCCACCATTTCAACCTATCTTTTATCAATCGAAACTTCTCTTTCAAAACAAAATCACCTCTCCCTTGCACTTTTAAATTCTTCCACTCTTCCTTAACAAACGAATATAACTCCTTATGACTAAACCATTCATTATTGAACTTGAACGGTTTAGGGCCCCAATCTTCCTTATCCGTCAACAACCAAACCGGACAATGGTCGGAAACATCCCTCGATCCTATCCATTGACCAACTACACCCCACTTGGCAACGATAATGTCGGATACAAGAAATCTATCAATTCTACTTTTAGATTTACCATCCCCACTAAACCATGTGAACTTCTTTCCTTTACAAGGCACATCTACTAAACCAGTATCAACAATAAACTCAGAGAATTCCACGTACTCCGCATTGCCACTCCTTAAAGAAAGCCCTAACCTCTCACTCCGTTTCTTCACCGCATTGAAATCCCCCCCTATGATCCACTCTCCATCTTGATTAGAATTTTTCAAGTCCAATAAACGAGCCCAAAGTTGACGTTTTGAAGCCAAAGAACAAGGAGAATAAACGTTCACAATATAGTACAGATCTCCTTTCCAAATGACTTTCGATCCAAGATACCCAGTCCAATGAAACTAGTAATAACCGAAACAGAATTTGTATTCCACATTGACAACAACCCTCCTGCCATTCCTTCCGATCCAGAAAAAGAGAAACCTACACCATCTGAACCCCACATACTATTGACTATAGAATCAGACACCTCAGTCATTTTTGTTTCCTGAATTAAAAAGAAATCTGCCCTGCCAGAACAAATAAGCCTCCTAATTCTTTTTCGCTTAATAAAACTCCCACCTCCCCTAATATTAAAACTCCCCACAATCATTTAAAACAATTTAAAATCGCCTTCTTACCTTCCATCCCTATCTGTTCCTTCGAATTAACATCTGAGATACCTTTCTGAAGATCCTTCGAGCCTTTACCATGAACGACGCCCAGCTTGGAGATAGCCTCTTCCAATTTTGCATCACTGGACAACCCGAAATTTGTGAGAATCCTGCTGTTGCATCTCTTAATCTCAGAATCCCTAGATGAAATGAAAGAAGATTCACAACCTTCACTACTGCTGTTACTGGAGTCTGGGACCGGAACACAAGGAAAGCATTGAAGAGGAAAAAATTGAGTTGGGCCTTCTATTTCTTCTTCCACCCCTTTGACCGAAGAAGCATCCTTTTTGGGCCTTTTCAAAATGGGCCGCTTTCCTTTGCCAACTCCCCTTGGCCCACCCATTAAAGAAAGAGAAGAAAGAGAAACTTTTTTCTTTTTCCTGTTTCTACCCGGTAAAGCCCCCACGTCAGTATGAATAGGTGTGGCCCCACTATAAGTCTTGGAAGGAACAAAGGAAACCTTTGGATATGGCAGCCCAGATAAAGTACGATCAGAAGAGGCATCGGAAATTTGCTGAACATTACCAAAATTGTTCCTTTTCTTCTATAGCACAACCTTAATGGCACCATCAAAAGACGCGCCCGCCTCCCCTCTAGTTTCTAGTTTCAAAGCGCTATCATTGACCTGCTGGCTGCTAGCTGCAACACGTGTAGAAACGTGTAAACTATCATCCCCTCCATCACGTTTCCTATCTAGAAGCACTTGGTCATTAACCATGGTGCAATTACCCTCACCGTTTTCATCATCTATCTCCTCGCCGCTCCCACTATTCTCTACCATTGAAGCAGAGTCTGAGCTTGAAGTATAGTTAGAACTCGGGGTGTTGTTCTTCTTCATAGCAATTCTAACCGGGCCATAAATGTCCTCGCGTAATACCAGGCAAAAAGACTCCCCATCTATTGAAACCTTCATGAAATTTTTTAGAACAAAATTAACTGACACCCTCAACATAATCCTTGCAACATCCATATTATCACATGATAAAGTGTTTTCATCAACACATATATAAGCACCAATCCGGTTTGCCAAAGATTCAAAGAAATCAGTCCCCCACGCGTGACAGGGAATACCATAGACTCTTACCCAAACCACTCGTTCACTATCTACATCCCCCTGTTTCCATGGCCTTATCGATTTGAACCATTGTTTCCACCACCATTCACCTTCCTTAATGAGTTCCTGAATAATTCCTTCTTCCATTTCCTCTAATAAACACAAGTTAGCACCAAGAGGATGAACTTTTATAGAAAAGAAACCATCAATCTCCAAATGTGTTTGGATATTATATGTTTCTCCTGAGAAAATCACTTCCCCTATAAACGCCTTACTCCAACGCTCCCTCATCAACGGTTGAGAATTGAATGTACACACCTCCTGAAGTTCCAGATTCACATTTTGATTCCGGTCTCCAATCTTCGACTCTTCCCCTTGGACTATTGCAGCAAAAGTTTTGGTACTATCCACCCACCTGTTTACTCTCACCTGAGCCGAAACCTTCCCCTTATCCACTTCCCTTCTGCCTCCGTATCGAACCTGAGCTTGAACCTGATCCTCTTTCCCTTCATTTCTAATGAACCTAGGTTGATTAGCATGGATTTTTCTACCATCTATCTGAATATTATCGAGTTTTACCGCCAACATTCTCTCCTCCTTCACGCCAGTAAATCTTGCAAACCCAAACCGTTTCCCAAATTTGTTTCGCTTTGGAGGTATCACCACCTCCGATATTTCTCCCACGCAACCAAACAGCTTGAAGATATCTACCGCTCTGCATTTGTCTGGAAATTCAGAAAAATAAAAAGAAGAGATTTCCTCTCCAACCTTCGCCTGATGTCCACCGAAAGGGAACACATCCCACCTAGAAGCTACGACTCTTGGACTCCTCCTATGAACCTGTTGCCACGCCATGGCTAAACCAGAAACACACAGGTAGCAAAAAGGAAAAAACTAGAGAGAAGGGAGAGAACTGGTCGCTTTCTCTCTCATCTTTTGAATTTTTTTTTACATGCAATAACTACAATTACAAATTCCTCGGCGTTTTGGACACATCCAATCTATTAACAGATCATCCTCATTTTTCACTTCACCATATCTAGATTCAATATACAAATACTATAAGTATATTATAAAGCAAAAACATAATATATTATTCTACCCTTCTACTATTAATAAAATAAAACACTACTAAAAAAACATTAAAAAATAAAAACAAACCTATTCCAGAGGCATTTGTCGCAAAATTTAAGGACACATAGCTTTCCATTTTTAGGATTCTTACAGGTTTTTTTTTAATAAGCAATTGATTATAAGAACTCGCACTAGGGGTGCAACACTTACAAACCAAACAAACTAAACAGAATTGAAACAATCCAATGGTACTTTGTACCAATCATAAAAGCTACTCGACAAAAGCAGATTAAAAGAAGCTAATCAACTCCAAGAGTGGAACATCACATTAAAACACACCTTATCGAAACTATAAGCAACCTTGTCGAAGATCATGACATTCCTCATATTCCAAAGGCTCCACACAGTAGCAATCCACATCGAATTAATCTTCTTCCTGATTTTCACATTTTTCACCTTCTCTTGGATTACACCGAAATCCAAAAACTCTGCTAGCGTGAAAGGAAGATCCTCTCCTAACCAAAGATAAATACGCCTCCAAACGGCCTTTGAAACAAAACACAAAAGAAAGAGGTGAGAAGAGGTCTCCAAGTGAGTCTTGCAAAACTCGCAAAGAAGATTAGAGGAAATATCAAGAACACCTCTTCTACTCAAAGCGTCTTTAGAAGGGAACCTATTAATACACACCCTCCACATAAAAATCTGAATTTTGATAGGGGTAATAGAATTCCAAATCACGTTTAAAACCTTCACAACAGATGGAATCCACGACGCTTCTTTGTTGGCCGCCATAAGAGAAGAGACGCTAGCAACCACGTGAAACTATCCTCTTATTCCTTGTCAAAACCGGCCGAATGGAGAAGAACCATCAGCCGCTGCCACTGTTCAGAGATCGAGCTGCTGGCCGCTGGTAGAGAGTCCAGAAACACAGCAGAAACAATTTTGTCCATTAACCACACTGCTTTGTTATCCACCCAAACAACCAAATCGCCCACTGTGCATAGCTTGTTTGCAGCAGCTTCGAAAGTATCAGGGAACAAAACACACAGAATATTATCTCCTATCCAAAGGCCAAACCAGAAAGAGACGTTGGTGCCTGGTTTTGAAATGCTTTGCACACAGCCCATGAAACCATCCTCACTAGGAGCCTCCATAAAATCAATGTTAATGACATCCCTCCACCATAAAGAATCCTTAGAGCCGTTAGCCCACCCCCAATCGCCAGCACCTTCACTTTCAGAGCACCGTATCTCATCGCCAAAAAATCATTCCACAAAGTTTTTTCCTCCGAGAGGATCCTCCACTTCCACTTAAGAAGTAAAGCTTTGTTCACCTCCTCCACATCTCTCACCCTTAAACCCCCTTTCTCTTTAGGTTTGCACACCGTATGCCAATCCACCCAACGCACACATCTTTTATTCACATTGCCACACCATAAAAAGTTGCTAAGAATGCTTCTAATCTCTTTTATAACCAAACCCGAAGCCTTGTAAAAAGATAGAGTAAAGGAAGGGATAGCATTGAGCACCGAATTAATAAGAGTCACTCTTCCCCTGATGGAAATGTTTCTACCTTTCCATATTTAGAGTCTACTCCTCAAGTTGTTTAACACTCTCAACCAAGAATGCTTTCTTCTAGGATTCGCCCCCACCATAATGCCTAGAAACAAGAACGGGATAGCTCTTTTTTTGCAAGCTAGAAAAGTGGTTGCGGTATTCATAAAGCATTCACTAATATTCATACCACAAACGTTACTTTTAGCGAAGTTAATTTTCAAACCCGAAACAAGCTCGTAACCTCTCAATAAAACCTTCAAACTCCATAAGTTATCAAAGGAAGGTTCTCCAATGATGATGGTATCATCCGCGAATTGAAGAATATCAACCCTACCGCTATTGCCATACGTGAAAGGTTTGAAATCTCCCAACGCCACCGACCTCCTAACCAACTCGGTTAGACCTTCCATAGCTAAGACAAAAATGAACGGAGATAACGGGTCCCCTTGGCGTAAACCTTTTGGACCCTAAAATCCCTAGTGGCACTACCATTCACCAAAACGGACATATGACTTGTAAACACACACATCTCCATCCACTTCATCCAAACATCACCAAACCCCATATTCCTCATGACGAATTTAATGTAATTCCAAGAGATTGAATCATAAGCCTTTTCAAAGTCCACCTTTAACATGAAACAATTCTTCTTCGTTCTTTTCGTCCAATCAATCAATTCGTTAACTAATAAAACCCCGTCCATCATATTTCTCCCCGGCACAAAAGCGGTTTGGTTCAAAGACACCAAATTGTCAATGACCAACTTAATCCTATTAGCCAACAACTTTGCTAAAATTTTGTAAGGACTCCCCACCAAGCAAATAGGACGGTATTCGGTTAAATCTTGAGGGTTATTATTCTTTGGAATAAGAATAATAAACGACGAGGTAATGGATTTTACGAGCGTACCTCTTGAATGGAAGTCGGAGCAAAACTTCAAAATATCCCCTTTAAGGAGATTCCAAAGGAACTTGAAGAAATCCATTGTAAACCCATCCGGCCCCGGGCTCTTATCACCTCCACAAGACCAAATAGCCTCCTTGACCTCCTCCTCCAAAAACGCCTTCTCTAACAACTCTCTATCCGAAGACTCAATGGTCTTCCAATTTAAATTGTTAGGAACCGGTCTATGAACCTCCTCTTCTTTGAAGAAACCTTTGTAGTGGTCATGAATGAAGTCTTCGATAACCTTCACCTCCTCCAATCTTCATCTTTTAGAAATAAGAGAGAAAAGCGAATTACCTCCTTTCCTTGTCCTAAAAGACTTATGAAAATAACTAGAATTGTGATCTCCCTCCGAGAGCCAAGTTTGTCTAGCATTTAAAGTTGTCGTTGTCACAACTGCCAAAAGCAAACTTTTCAATTTCTTCATCCTTTTGAGAATTGCATCTGACACCCGATGAAAAGTCACCATCACAACCCACGATATTGGTTTTCCCAATTCCAACACTCCCTCTGTTGGCCTCCTCCTCCCCCTCGTCACCGTCGTCGTTTTTGCCCCCCAAGACCGACGATTCGAAACTATCTTCTGAACCATCCGGAGAGAACACATCTCCGTTAGATTCGTTGGGACCTTCAGTTTTGACCGCCAAATCTTCAATAACCATCAAAGACATCCAACTTCCGTCCAAGCACATGTTAATCTTGTTTCTAATAGGATCCATATGCTGAGTGAAAATCATAAAGGAAAGGACATCAAGCCTTTCAGGACGGGATTCCAAGAAACCAAAGTTAGCAATGATTCCAATATCTGAAAACAGAGATTCAATAAATCTTTTGTTACGACCATGGAAAGGAATTCCATAAACGGATACCCGCGCCGCCTTGAAGCACTCAACATCCTCTGGCTTCCATGGTCTAACCTCCTTGAACCACTTCTTCTTCCAGTCACCTCCTTCCTCCAAGAGAGCTTTAAGATCACCTTCAGTGGTTTCCTCTAGCAGGCACAGATTGGGGCCTAAAGGAGTAGCTTTCACAGAAAAAATACCCTCCTCCAACAAACTCTTACCCACTCCATAAGAGAGGCCAGGAGCAAAAGAGATTCCCACCATAGCCTTCTCCAAGCCTCTTCTCTCCTCCTCCGTAGATTTAAAGAACAAAGACTTACTAGCCTCACCATCATCATATTTTAAGGTATCAGAATTTCCTCTCACAGCATCCATGAAACTTCTAGGTTTCCTACCTCCTTGGCCAGCACAGAAACGAGAAGGCCCAGAAAAAACCTCCCCTTCGCGACCAGCGAACGGCCTTGGATGAGACTCAACAGCCTCATTCCTTTTCCCAGAAGCGCGAGAGTGGATAAGCTGTTTCCTCTTAAACTTAGTCAAGTTGGCGTTGATTTTCCTCCCATCTAGTAAGATGTTATTCAGCTTAATCTCCACCAACCTCTCGTCCTCAATGTTCAAGAACCTAACAAAACCATATCTAAGACCTCTCCAATCTTTCTTGGAAGGAATGACAATCTCTTCTATCAACCCTATATCTTTAAACTCGAAAAAAAGGTCTTTTGCCTTCCACTGCATGCCAAAGTCCGTGAAGAAAAACGATGAAATAGGCCCTGAGACGCCTCCGGTTTCGTTCTTCATAATGTCCCAACGGATCGACTCCCTATCTCTCCAACTTCCTCCACCCACCTTTCTCCAAGCTCCTCCTCCTTGATTGTTTCGCGACGCCATGAGAAAAAATAGTTGCCTTAATAATAGTTACAAACAATCACACAATTTGAATCCCAATTATGAAACTCAAAGAAGCTCTATTGGTCTCAACCAACTCACTCCATCACAAATCCTTCAAATCCAAACCCAATTCCAAATAACCCAACAGGATTCTTACAGGTAGCGGCAATGTTGTTTGTTTTTTTCCGACACTTTCATGTGAAAATTCTGGCAAACGAACACATTAGCATCAAAATAACTTTTGAAATTGAAAGTCACAAAATTTCTATCTAACAAATCAATTCTCAAAACATCCTCCTACAACCGATTAGTGAAGACCTCACTTTTCATATAATTTTCATAATAAATCCTATACCCATGAAAAAAAGAAGAAGAATACATCTCAAAAAATGTTATGTACAATTTATAGAAGTAGAAAATGACTAACATTAATATTTTCACAAACAAATAAAAGAATTACATGGTATGTTCTAGACACTTTTTGTTGAAAATTTGTGTTTCTTTCTTGCCCTGACAAGTGAGTGTCACACACACCCATCTTTCCATGCACTTTCTTTTATAAAATAATTTTACTTTCTTAATTTTGTTGCATGTTCAACAACTACAGCTCATAAAAAATTACTATACAAATACCAAAACAAACACAATACACAAGATTTACATAAATTTGAAATATGAAATATAAATCAATATCGTGCACTAGATAAATGAAAATAAAAAAAATGAGCTAGTAACAAACTACCACGAAATAAATGTTAGAAATCAACCTGATGACAAGTTTTTCCATTTTCATCGACTTCATTATCATTAATTTGTGGTGAAAAGAAATCAATTTCCATGCTTGTAGTGGGAGGAAAATATCGAATTGGAATAGCGAACATTGTTTTGAATTCAAAATAGAAAATTGAGAGATCGGTGAATTCACAAAAGTGGCTTTACACTAAATATATGGGGAGTCTAATGATTTAGAGATGTGGTAGAAAAAGGAACTTATTATTAAATATAAATATTTTAAGATTTTTATAATTGTGTACATCTGAATCAATGTTTTTCAATGAATAGTTTCAAAATCAAATGATGTGTCATTTTTGTTTGGAATAAAAGAAAATTTCTTGTAAAATAATTTCCATTTGTATAATATTTTTATCTTAAATATATAGTGATAAATATAGAGCTTTATAGTATTAATAAAATCATAGTATTAAAATAATTAACATTCAAGGTATATCTTAAGTAAAAAAAAAACATTCAAGGTATCTAGAAAAAAAATTAGCATTCATGAATTTTCATATATTACAGTTTTATAGTGTTATCATGTGAATAGATTCAAAATCAGATCATTGTGTCTTTTTGGTTTGGAATAAAAGGAATTTTTGTAAAACAATTTCATTTATAATGTTTTTATTTTATTATATAGTAATAAATTTAGATTTTAATAATATTATTAAAATCTTACTTTTAAAATATTTAACATTCAAGGTATCTATTTAAAAAATTAGCATTCATGAACTTACATATATTAGATTTTTAAAATGTTATTATGTGATCGACTAGCTTCAAAATCAAATGATCTCTCATTTTTTATAATAAAAAGAATTTTGTAAAAGAATTTTCAGTTTTATAATTTTATTTTTAGTATGTAGTAATAAATATATATTTTATAATACTATTAAATTTATAGTTTTAAAATAAATAGCATTCAGGGTATTTATAAGAAAACTAACATTCATGAACTTACAATTATTACTTTTAATTGAAATCTGAAATAATCTAATATTGATAAAGTTTATTAAAAAAAAACTATAAAATCAAATATGTTAGTGATCTCTCTAAATATATTATTTTTTCAGTTTTAATTTTTTGTAAAGATTGTCATTAAAGTTTGATATTTGCAAATTTTATATTATTAAGTTTATTTTTTAATGAAAGTTCACTTTGTTTATTTTAAGCGACTTCTTAAAATAAATATTCATAAGATCTTAAAATATAATTAATTTAATAACTTATTTATTTTATATTTTTTAATTTATTTATAACAATAGATTAAAAATTAAATTATTAAACTAAAAACTAAATAATTAAGTTATTGAATAATTAAATAATATTATAAAGCTTTAATAATGATTTTTCGTCAAAAAATTTAAAATATATTTAACCTAAAAAATAGTTTCTGCATTGTAGCGGAGGAAAATTGAGACCAAAGCCATTAATTTACTTGACTCATTATTTCAGTGAAAGTCGCCACCGCGCTTTATTGTTTTCAAAGGAAATGAGAATATAGCGAAATAAACCCAAAAAGATGTTTTTAAATAAAAAAATATCTTAGATACGGGTGTTGATTATACAAGGGGAAGGTGTTAGCATCCCTCATATCTGTGGTACTACAAAGGATTTAGGGTTTAGGGTTTAGGGTTTAGGGTTTAGGGTTTAGCATCCCTCATATCTGTGGTACTACAAAGGAACTTTTTTGAAAATATGTGTTTATCAAAAAAGATATTATGTGCAAAAGAAAGAGATTGTTCGATTTTTAAAATAAGCTCGGCAAGACATTACATCTTGTGCCTACATACCTCCTCGGTGCAATGGAGAAGTCGGAGCTAATGTAGTTTCACTTATGGGGAAAAAGGATTTAAAACTGGATAGACACTTTATCGTCATAAAAGAGAATACTAAGAATACTCAGTCAATTATCTTAACATGAGAACAAATGGACCTTTTGCATCACAAATGAAGGAGGGGCTCCAATTTGGATAAAATCAACAAGTATGCCACTATCTCCTTCAAGTAGAAAAGGTTCCATCATATCAATCAATATCAAGACTTTGAGGATTTACATCTCACCACAACAATTAAACATGTCTAAACTTTGAAAGAAAAGCCACTAAGGGAAAAAATATTTTAAAGAAAAGATTTTAAAAGAGTTTGCAAACATAAGAAGGTTTTGGAAAAAGGGAGAAGATTTTGAAAATCTAAGAAGGGGGAAAGAGATGAAGAGGCTATCCTAAAGCATAAAGTAAAAGTTAAGGAAAATAATGATTTAACCAAACAAGAAGCCGACACTTGACATTAAGAGTCAATGTAGATTTCTCATCCTTTGGACTACCATAACTAATTCAACATAATACCAACTGGAGATCCAGATGAACTTGACATCTTCTGATACAACTTTTCACAAAGCCTTGGAGATAACATAATGTGAACCTGAAAACTGAGCAGGGTAACAACTGTGTTCAGATGTATTCTTTACACAATACCTTGGAATTAACCATCAAGGACTTTCAAAGAATCACCTGCATACATAAAAAGAAAATAATCCAGTTCCTTGGAGTGAACTCCAGGGACTTTCAGACAAACAGAATATGATTAAAATAACAAGGACTCGGATGAATCTCCAAAGTTCCAAGGTCAAGATCCTAATTCTAAGTCCATCCTCCAAGCTTAGGGAAAGGAAGCCAAAGTTCAGATCTACATTAAGTCATTTATGGTTTAAGTTGATTATTAGTATTTTAAGCATAAAAGTAAAGTATGGCTCAAGTGGACAAAAGAAAAAGTGCATAAACATAAACATATGTCCAAATGGACAAAAGAAAAATTGCATAAACATAAATATATGTCCAAGTGGACAAAGAAAAAATTGCATAAGCATAAACATGATGATGAATGATAAATGATAAAGCATAAAGCATAAAAAAAGAGCAATATATAAAAGAGCATAAAAGTAAAGTTAATTGTTAATGGTAAATTGTTAGTAATTGGTGATCAATGGTGAGTGAATGATGAACTTGGATTCAAAGTCAATGAAAACTTATCAGAAGATTGATAGAATCAAAGCAACTGCACGATAAGTTTTAAAAAAGTCATGAACCAATTGTCATACAACCTCTTCCATTTTTATCTTTTTCCGATTAAGGGGCAAAATGTAGCGCTATGTTAAGCAATCGCCAAGTAACGTATATAGAAGTCACCCTACAACGAGACCGGTCAATAACAATTTGAGTGCTAATGCATGCGAGAGAAATAATATGTAGGTCGTTTTCCGAAAGCGATGTCGCACAAAAAGAAAAGAGGTAACGGTCTAATCTTCATTGAGAACTCGAAAGAATTCCAATGATATCGAAGATTTTCATCGACCAAAATGAAAGAGATGAAGAAAAAGATAGAGTCACATTAAAGATTCCTTCCATCTTCAAGTTCAATCACTTAATATTGTAGATTAAAGCACTAAACATATCATTAACTCAAAGCACCAAAAATGAATTGAATAATTCACTTTATGATAGATTTGAATTAAAGAATGTTTATCCAACTTCATCAACACCCTAAGTCCATTGAATTTGAAGAGGAATTAGACCTCTAAATTTGCAATTCAAAGAAAATTTCAAAAGAAAAAAGTAGAAGAGGAGGAATTACCAAAACCAAGTTAAAAAAGGCAAAAAAAACAGCATTCTGTCAGCATGAAATCGATTTACGCAGGAGGGAAATCGATTTCACCTAATGCATTTTTCCAAATTTGCGCAAAACAACAGCAGGGAAATCGATTTAGTACTCCAGAGGAAAATCGATTTCCTCTGTGCATTTTTCAGAAAAAAAACAGCATCTAAAGGGAGAAATCCTTGCTCAAACATATTAACAAACACCTTATGATCTTGATTGCACTTGTACACGAAAATATCATCAAACCATGAGCAATTACCACCATAGGAACCACATAAATGTAACAATCAAGATCCATAAAGTATCACATCTTGAAGGATGAAAGTGGATCAAGAAATTACCAATTGAAATCAACTTCTTCAAGAACAAATCTCCAACAAGCCTTGATCTACCAAGAATGGATGAAGAAAAAGTGTTTGGATGAAGGTTTAGCTCAAAGATTAGTAAGATTCAATGTGAAACTCACTAACTTTATGAAAATAAGCTTTGAGTGAAATAGGTTTTGGAAAGGATTGAGAGAGTATTTTGTAAGAGTGATTTTGGCTATCAAAAGCTTCAAGAGATTTTCTTGCAAGGTGAGTTTGGCTATCAAAAACTTGTGAAATGAATGAGAGGAGGCCTCTATTTATAGAATAGGGAGTGAGGGTGGTGGCAAGTTGGTAATTTTTTTTTGGAGATTAATTTGAATTTAATTAGTAAAAAAATGGGATTAAAATGGGGTTTGTGAAGGAAATTAATTATGGTAATAATGTGGAATATTGATGATAATAAAAAATGATCAAAGAAATGGGATTAGTGTAAAAAATGATCAAGTGGTGCACATGTCATCAAATGAGGGTGCATGATAGAATTTAATCATGATGAGGTATGGAATTATGAGACCAAGAATATTCTCCCAGTAGATGAAAATAGTGCCAAATATCACTAAACGTGAAAATATTCCATTATCAATCACTTCAACTTCATCACTCTCCATGTCTACTTATTCTCTATCAACATTGTTGGTTGATTGAGTCTTGTCTTCTTTATCATTCTTGTTCCATTCTAAAAAAATTATTCTTCAAAAAACACATCCTTGTTGATTAGAATCTTGTTATTCACAAAGTTATAGAGCTTATAAGCCTTTGATTCTTTACTAACTCCTAGAAGAACACACTTTATACTCTTAACATCTATCTTTTTTCTATGCACATAAGGAATGTGTACAAAAGCTATGCACCCAAACACCTTGAAATGATGCACCGAGGTCTTTACACCACTACATGCCGCTTATGGAGTCATGTTCTTCACAAATAAGGTTGGACTTCTGTTGATTATATATGCTGCCCATTTAGCTACTTTAGGCCAAAAGCTCTTAGGAACATTTCTAATGGTCATTATGCTTCTGATCACATTCATCAAAGTCCTATTCTTTCTCTCTAATACACCATTTTTGTGGAGTATATATTAGCTGAAGATTTCGTTTTATGTTGTTTATCCTTCGAAGGAGTTGAGAATCGAAGGAAAGATGGTTACTGATGGCCATCCCTTAAAAAGTAAAAGAATGGCTACTGATGGTCATGCTTCGAAAAATAAAGACTTCTAAGTTCGATGAAGATAAGTGAACGCTGAAAGATTAATGAAAGCATATGTCTTCGGGACTTAGACAAAATTCATAGAATATGTATTCAAGTATTACTACTTAGCGTGTTTTTTAGTAGTGTTTGTTTAATACACTGCCACGTGTCGAAGATGGAATCAGGCGGGAAGATTTGAAATTCGAAGACGGTTTCGTAACCGTTCAACAACAGATGGCTTCGCTGGAAGTTCTGATGAGAAACGTGGCAGCAGATTAGTATAGGACCGTTACGGTCGAAACTAGTATAAATAGGAGTCTTAGTGTTAGGATTCTGTGTGTTCATTTTGTACAAATCACTCACATATTTACTCAAGTATCAAGCGTTAAGAGAAAGAGTTCGCTGAGAAAATGTACGTATGACACCACCATTTTAATACATGTGTATTATCTTTTTGTTTTTATCTTTCAGAATTACTGCATTTCGTTTACTTCTTGCCATTTACATTTCTGCATCTTTACTTTAACGTCATTTACTTTCGAATTACTTTCACGCTATTTACTTTCAAAGTCTTTTATATTTCTGCAGTTTAAGATTCTTTACGTTTCAATTGTCCTTTTAATTTTTTATGTCATGTCACTTCGTTGAAGTCACATTTATATATAACAAAGTGATTGTCAAGACTATTTGTTCTGTTAATCGAACAACGCTTATTGAAGAAGACAAATAATGAATATGGTTCGAACAAACATTGATAACAATCTTCTTGACTATGTGTCCTAGGATCAATCTAGTCGATCCTGCAAGTAACCAAATCATATTTATTATAGTTTGGAAGACTAGCGGTTGTTTACCGGAAATCACCGTAAACAAATTGGCACACCCGGTGGGACAGTGTCAAGCGGATTGTTTTAATCAATTGCTTTATTTTTGTCTAGACAATATCAAGATCTTGTATGAACCTTAGGAACGGTAAATTAAAGAACAGTGCACAACCGATTCCCAAACGAAGGTACAACAGGAAAATGGTCGTTACGGCCAGTGCAGGGGGTAATCAAGATCCCCCACAAGGTTCAGGATCAGGAGCGGCAAATTCGACTTCTACTCAAGAAACACGAGATGCAACGGGTCCAAATGGATCGAGACCTGCAGATAATTCCCAGACTATGCCTGAAAATAATACAGCACCCTCAGGGACTGTTCCAGTTTCAGTGTCGACAACCGCACCCTCATCCACAAGCGCAGAGGACGTATTGTTTGCCACGACAAATGCTGCAAACAATTTATTTGGTCAAGGCACGAACTCCGCTTTCGAATGGAGACCAAATAATCCATACGGAATGCCATACCCATATGGAACAGGCGTACGAGGGGCAGGACATATATATGCCCCAACTAACAATGCAACATTTTCACCGAATGTTAGTTCAGTGGGTCGAAGTGCACATAACACTGGTTTCTCTACCCAGATGCCTCACTTTACCACAAATAACCAAGCAGCATTTCGACAAGAAATGGATGCAAGCAACCATGATATGGTAGGGGTTTTGGCCAGAGAATTGACTTCAGTTTTAAGCCCACTAATGGCAAATGCTACTACTACGAATAGAGAAAACATGGAGACTTTCCAAAAGATATCATCTCAGATGAATCGAATGGCAGAATTCATGGGAGTAACGCCACCTAAAAGGAAAGACAAACAGCCTTCGAATCAAGAAGAGAGGCCCATTTTAGAACGTGTACAAGACATAGTTCCATCATCTAGGACGGCTACTAGGGATGTAGGCCCCTCACGAAGAACAGAGGTGTTCGAAGGAACTCCAATAATTAACTTAGAAGCTTCAAATCAAAGAACTGTCCCCGTCCGACAAGAAACGGAGGAGCAGCAACCCAGATTAAGGATTGTGGGTAGGAACGAACACCCAGATGAGATTGTTCAAAGAGTCAGAAGAGAAAATCTGGCTACAGAAAATAACTTAACTGCCATGATAGAAAGGGTTATGGCCAACAATGGCCTTAGTGCTGGACTTAGGCGTCCAAACTATACATCCCCTATATCAGATTATATCATGCAAACAGAATTGCCTAGGGGCACTAAGGTACCCAAATTTACAAAATTTTCAGGCGAAACGAACGAGTCAACGGTGGAACATATTTCTAGATATTTGACGGAAGCGGGAGACTTAGCGGGAAACGAAAATTTAAGGATCAAATATTTCCCTAGTTCACTGACAAAAAATGCCTTCATTTGGTTTACTACTTTGCCACCAAATTCGATAGATGCATGGGCATACTTGGAAAGACTTTTCCATGAGCAATTCTACATGGGCCAAACTAAGATAAGTTTGAAAGAATTGGCCAGTGTTAAAAGAAAATTCACAGAAACAATTGATGATTATTTAAATAGGTTCCGTCTGTTGAAATCAAGGTGTTTTACAACAGTCCCAGAGCATGAACTTGTTGAAATGGCTGCAGGTGGTCTAGATTATTCAATAAGAAAGAAACTAGATACCCAATACCTTAGGGACATGGCCCAATTAGCAGATAGGGTTCGACAAGTCGAACGCCTGAAGGCAGAAAAAGCTAGGGCAAATAAAAGTTATAAGAAAGAAAGAGTGGCATACGTCGAAGCCAAGGATGCTGAGAATGAGTCTTTCGATGACTCATATAGCCCTGAAGAAGTCGAAATAGACTTGGCTGAATTGAAAGAAGCGCCACCTTATGCTTGCAAACTGCTAAATCCTGCCAATGGAAAAAATCCAGTAGAAAACGATAAGAATGATAGGTTCCCTAAGAAAACGTATACATTCGACATTACCAAGTGTGATGAAATATTTGATTTATTGGTAAAAGATGGCCAAATGATACTACCTCCAAATTCAAAAATTCCTCCGTTGGAACAGCGGAAGAAAAGAGGTTTTTGTAAATATCATGGGTTTTTAGGCCATAAAACTTCTCAATGTTTTCTTTTCAGGGATCTAATTCAAAATGCTCTCAATGATGGAAGGTTGAAGTTTGCTGACAAGACCAAGAGTCATATGAGGGTCGATACCAATCCCCTAAACATTGCTGACGCTAGCCTCTGCGAGGTAGAAGATATCAACATGGTGGAGGTTTCTGAAGTCGAGGTTGTGGAGACTAAAGCAATGTTCAATGGAAAGCAGGCTACTGAAAGCCTAAATAGTGACTTAATCTTCAATACTGATGTTGAAGAATCTTCCAAGGCAGAAATAACTGAAGCCTCGAAGGAAGAAAACAGCGAGGCCACTGAAGACCTCAGGATGAAACTCCAGAAAATCCAGATCTCTGAAGTTCCTCCAGCAGCGGTTAACATGGTTAGCGCCAGACGACCAGCGTCTGAATTTGGCGAACTAGAGACATGGCTGACGAGGAAAAATGGGGGCGTCGAAGTTCCTCCAAGAACTGAAAGCCTCAAAGAATATCTCTGGAATTGCCACGAGAGAAATGGTGGTAAGCAATGGATGTGTCCAAGGTGTTCGATCATGCTGAATCGGAGGGTCGAAGCCAACTTCGAAAGGGTTCGACGCGAAAGGTGGGAACACCCAGGAAGAGAGCCAAATCCCCTACTACAACTGTACCCAAAGATGGAGGAAAGCTTGGTAGGATTTTTGGTCAGATGCCACAAAGAAAACACTGAAGTTGCTCTCTGCCCAAGATGTGGGGCAGTCTATGACGAAATGCTAGCACGATCATTCGAACGTGTGTATTGCTACATGAGTCAAGAAACTCAGGGGTTGCGTCCCAACCTGTATGGTTTCGACATTTGGACTCCAACAAAGAGGCCTGATAGCCCACATCCTAGGACTCGAAGGGTGACGTTCAAAGTCCCTGCAAATGCACCCAGGGATAGGTGGGTACAAGCTGATGCAAGAACCAACAAATGGCGAAGTTGGGACCAAGGTGGTAGAACTGCAATGGCATATAGGAAACAATTTCAAAGGTCAAATCGAGAGGCGTATCGGTTGGAGAATTATAAAGGAAAAAATCCTATGTCTCGGTCCCAGTGGAGAAGGCATCAGAGAATAAAAAAGGCTCAGAAGGAATACAGGCCAAGAGAAGCTGGAGAATCTAGTAGCAACCAAGTCCCATACCAGGGGGCAAAGTCAAACAAACCTCCGTTGGAACGCAGATTATTCGAAGCTGAAAAACTCTTGGATGAAGAAGAAAAGATGCGTTCAAATTCTTGGAAAGAAGAGGATAGAATGACAAATGATTTTGACTCTGATGGAGTGTCATCTATAAACTTGAAT
Organism: Vicia villosa; assembly: GCF_029867415.1. NCBI lineage: Eukaryota > Viridiplantae > Streptophyta > Magnoliopsida > Fabales > Fabaceae > Vicia > Vicia villosa. The sequence continues at coordinate 169,383,122 of NC_081181.1, forward strand.
TGCAATGTTGTCTCGGTACTCCCTCACGAGTTTAATCAGGAAACTGAAGTAGAAGACTGTGAAGAGGCTGATATCGAAGAAATGGCAAAACACAGACCCGTGTGTTACTATGTGCTGAATAACGGTGCAGTAGAAGAACAGAATGCTTTCTTCGAAAGGCCTGATGAGGGGATGCGAAATCATTTGAAGCCACTCTATATCAGGGCTAAAATTGAGAACGTGGGCATAAATAAAGTCCTAGTTGATGGGGGAGCAGCAGTGAACCTAATGCCTCAATACATGCTAAAAAGAATTGGTATGTTCGATACGGATATAAGGCCACATAATATGGTTTTATCCAACTACGAAGGCAAAATAGGACAAACTCTGGGAGTTGTTCAAGTCAATTTGACAGTAGGCTCAGTTACCAGGCCAACCATGTTCATGGTTATACCAGCAAAGGCAAACTACAACCTTTTGCTTGGTAGGGAATGGATTCATGGAGTAGCGGCTGTACCCTCAACCATGCATCAGAGGGTGACAATTTGGAGAGAAGATGGTATAGTGGAGAATATCGAAGGTGATCAGAGTTATTACATGGCTGAGGTCAACCAGGTGAACAAAAACAACTTCGACAGGAACTTGGCAAACATAGGCCCTTGTCATGCTGCTGAAGAGATGTATACCCCAAACAAAAATGCAATGTACTATTTGACTTTACACCCAAATGGATTCCAATGGGATAGGGAGATCATGGATGGTCCACCAGATCCAGCACCAACGGAGAATTATCCAGCAGTACGGCCAACGGGCTGGGACGATGACATTAATCATGTCTGAGTCTGCGTTCTTCGAAAAGATTTCGGCCTATGTGGCCGAAAACAAAAGAAAAACGGCTCTCGAAGCCGAACTATCAAATACAAGGATAGATACAGTCCTAACCAAAGAAGGAATATCAGAATTGGAAATACGTACGAGTTTCGAACTCCCTGAAGATACGGGTCCAGTTGAAGAGATCATAGGAGAAGAACCAAGTCAAAGGTTAGATGCAATATACGACGAAGAACCGTTGGGATTTGAAAAAGACCCGATGGCATCGAACATAAAGATGTTGGCCCAAGATCCACTTGAAGAAGTCAATCTTGGAGATAATGATCAAAAGAGAATAACATATATCAGCGCGAAACTAGAACCAGAATTGAAAGCAACGGTCATCAAAATGTTGAAAGACAATAGAGATTGTTTTGCTTGGGATTATGATGAGATGCCTGGTCTCGAAAGAGACTTAGTCGAATTGAAATTACCAATAAAAGAAGGGAAGAAGCCAATAAAACAAACTCCCAGAAGATTCGCGCCAGAAATTCACTCGAAGATTAAAGCAGAGGTCGAAAGACTCTTACGGTGCAAATTTATCCGAACTACAAGGTATGTTGAGTGGATTGCTAATATAGTACCTGTAATTAAAAAGAATGGCTCATTAAGAGTATGCATAGACTTTCGCGACCTTAATGCAGCTACTCCGAAAGACGAGTATCCCATGCCTATAGCAGAAATGCTAGTAGACTCGGCCGCAGGTTTTGAGTATTTGAGCATGTTGGATGGATATTCGGGATACAATCAAATTTTTATAGCAAAGGATGATGTATCCAAGACAGCATTTCATTGCCCAGGAGCAATAGGCACTTACGAATGGGTTGTGATGCCTTTTGGTTTAAAAAACGCAGGGGCAACTTATCAAAGAGCAATGAATTCTATATTTCACGACTTCATAGAAACATTTATGCAAGTGTATATAGATGACATTGTGGTAAAATCTACCTCGGGTATGAGTCATCTCGATCATCTGAGCCAATCATTCGAAAGAATGAGGAAATATGGCTTGAAGATGAACCCCCTTAAATGTGCTTTCTTTGTGCAGGCAGGCGATTTCTTGGGTTTCGTAGTCCACAAAAAAGGGATAGAAATCAACCAAAACAAGACAAAAGCCATTATGGATACCAAGTCTCCCTCCACGAAGAAAGAATTACAATCATTGTTGGGTAAGATAAATTTCTTAAGAAGATTTATCTCTAACTTAAGTGGACGCACGCAAGCCTTCTCACCTCTACTTCGGCTTAAGCAAGGAAAATTCGAATGGCGTGCTGAACATCAAGAAGCTTTCGATTAGATAAAGCAATACTTGACATGTCCACCAATTCTATCTCCCCCAAATGGGAAGAAGCACATGCGCCTATATATTTCAGCATCAGATAAAACAATAGGCAGCATGCTTGCCCAGGAGGATGAGAATGGCATCGAAAGAGCCATTTATTACTTAAGTAGAGTACTCAATGGTGCAGAGACTAGATATACTGATATAGAAAAACTCTGCCTTTGTTTGTATTTCTCCTGTATCAAACTCAAGTATTATATAAAGCCAGTTGATGTTTACGTTTCATCTCATTATGATGTTATTAAACATATGTTATCTAAGCCAATACTACATAGTCGAATTGGCAAATGGGCTTTAGCCCTTACTGAATATTCATTAATATTTCAGCCTCTCAAGGCAATGAAAGGTCAGATTGTGTCAGACTTCATTGTCGACCATGCGGTGGTTGAAAATCATCAGCATTGTGTAGATTTGAAACCTTGGAAGTTATATTTCGATGGTTCAACGCATAGAGAGGGAACTGGTATTGGAATGTTGATAATTTCTCCTGATGGAATTCCAACAAAGCTCAAGTATAAAATCGAAGGTCCATCATGCTCCAATAATGAAGCTGAATACGAGGCTTTAATTGCTGGACTTGAGGCTTTGTTAGAATTGGGGGCAACCAGAGTCGAAATTAAAGGAGACTCCAAATTGGTCATCAAACAATTGACAAAGGAGTACAAGTGCATCAAAGAGAATTTGATCATGTATTTTATCATCGCAAATAGGTTGCTCAAGAAATTCGAATACGTCGAATTAAAACATGTACCAAGGGTGAATAACCAGGAAGCAAACGACTTGGCTCAATTAGCTTCGGGATATAAAGTATCAAAAGAAAATTTGGAAGAGTTGATTGAAGTAAGAGGAAGAGCAATGTTTACTAAACTTTCGCCAAGTGATCTGGAAGATTCACAATTGGGTTATGCCAATAAAGAACAATTCGAGGTACTAAATATAGATTCATTGGCTGACACAGATTGGAGGAATCCAATTATTAACTATCTGAAAAATCCTTCGACGGATACAGACAGAAAAATCAAGTATAGAGCCCTGTCATATTTTCTGATGGGAAATGAATTGTTCAAGAAAACTCCTGAAGGGGTATTGTTGAAATGCTTGGGAGAAGCAGAAGCATACTTGGCTCTGTCGAACGTACATAGTGGAGCATGTGGTGCACATCAAGCAGGGCACAAAATGAAATGGCTCTTGTTTCGTTATGGGATGTATTGGCCTTCGATGCTAAAGGATTGCATAGAGTTCGCGAAAGGGTGCCAAGAGTGCCAAGAACATGCAGGTATCCAACACGCTCCAGCAAACGAACTAAGTACAATAGTAAAACCATGGCCTTTCAGGGGATGGGCACTAGATTTGATTGGAGAGATTCACCCCAAGTCATCCAAAGGGCAAAGATACATTTTGGTAGGAATAGACTATTTCACAAAATGGGTTGAAGCAATACCACTGGCAAATGTGGATCAAGAGGCGGTGATTGAGTTTATTCAGAAACACATTATATATAGATTTGGAATCCCAGAAAGTATAACAACTGATCAGGGATCAGTCTTTACTGGACGAAAAATGCAAGATTTTGCCAGAGAAATAGGTTTCAAGTTATTTACTTCTACACCTTATTATGCCCAAGCAAATGGACAGGTTGAAGCAGCAAACAAAATAATAATTGGCCTTATCAAGAAGCATGTAGGAAAGAAACCCAAGAATTGGCATAAGACTTTAGATCAAGCACTTTGGGCTTGTCGAACATCTCCAAAAGAAGCTACGAATACAACTCCTTTCCAGTTGACGTTTGGACATGACGCAGTACTTCCAATTGAGATATGTTTGCAATCAGTAAGGATACAAAGACAAGCAGACATTCCTCCCAACGTATACTGGGAGTTAATGATGAATGAGTTAGTAGATTTGGACGAAGACAGACTTCGAGCGCTGGAAATGATAAAAAGGCAAAAGGAAAGAGTGTCCAGAGCTTATAATAAAAAGGTGAAAGGTAAAACTTTTGTTAATAATGACTTAGTCTGGAAAGTTATTTTACCTATAGATCGAAAGAATCAGGCACTTGGTAAATGGTCCCCACATTGGGAAGGACCCTTTCGAATCTTAAAAGTATTCTCGAACAATGCTTATGAAATTGAAGAATTAGCAGAAGATCATAGGATCTTGAGAGTAAACGGGAAATATTTGAAGAGATATAAACCAAGTATGCACGAAGTAAGGATTGCAAAGACGTAGATACCCAGGGTACTACGAAAAGCCAAAATGGTCAGGCACCAAAATGGCTTCACAATCAGGAAGAATTATGGAAAGAAAAATTAAAGAAGACACCAAAATATTCTTTTCATTTCAAGCATGGGAGTACATTCATTACAAAAAGATCCAAAGAATAGGATCTGAAGTTACAAAAGAAGGAAGGCATAAATATATATAAAAAGATTAAACCTAAGGTAAAAACTTGCTAGTCAATCCTTTGGTTTAAATTGTCCAAAGACAACACGGGAGAAGGCTCAGCCTCGAACATATCCATGGCTCCAGAAGTACGCATCCTTCTCACTACGCCTTTCTTAAGAAAAATATAGCTAAGGAGTCTCCCGTACGGAAGACAAGTCACAACCCCTCGACGGTCAACACCGGCAGAGACAGCTTTAACAAGTCCCTTGAAGATCATCAAAGGGATGTTAATTTTCTTCCCTCGAAGACCACAGAGGATAAACTCCAAGTCTTCAACCATGATGTTGTTTTCGTCAATCCGCCGGGGTTGGAAGTTTCCCACGAGCATCTGGTGCCAGATCCTGATGACTTTGGCACTAAAGCGGTCATTGTCCACAAGAGCTCTCAGCATGAGATGAGTAGTCATGTTGAAACTGTTGTCATCAAAAGTTTCACCAGAGTTATTGCATTTTATCAGATTGGCAATAGTGGTGGGAGTAATGCTGAGACGAGCGTGTCGAATAACAGAATCAATGGTGGTTCTGCCTTCAGGATCTATGCGTAAAGACGCATTCATCCAGAATTCTGCCACCATGTTGGGGTAAATAGCACCCTCCAGGACTTCCTCAAAGTAGAAGTCTAGTTCCTGGTTAACAAACAGGGTTTCGATGGTGATGAAATGGCGAACAAGTTCATCCTCAGAGAGTCTGAACTCGCCTCTAATGAGGGCTTTGATGTCGTTGAAGAATAGAGGTTCAGCCATTGCAAGGTAAGAAAGTTGTTCTGAAAGAGAAGTTGTGTGTTTTCTTTTTTCTGTGTTTAGTTTGGAGAGAAAACGCATGAATGAGAAGTAAAGGTGATATTGGACCCTTTATATAGAAGGGGAATACTGAAGGGTGGGTTTTAATTGCCAATGAGTGATTGGACTGCGGTTGGTTTTCCAAAGAAAGAAGTTATGGCTTCCGCCGTTTCCCGCCCTTGGAAGTTGAGAAGTAATCATTAAACTGATGCACGCACGTCTGAAAACCGACGTTTTGGAGAAAGTGACGTCACTTTTAATAATGATTATGGCTAGAAGAAGTGGAAACGTCAAGTCTAGAGGCAAGAGTGCTGCGAAGGATGTTCAGGTTCTACATGTTGCATTTAATAAAAGCACTGTAGGAAATCTAAAGATATATCTTGACAAGAAATTGAAAGATTTGCTAAATCAACAATGGCAAATATGATGGAGATAAAAGGGAGTCAAGCGTACAAATATTATATGTCTACAGTGGCCTTGATTACAAAATAAAGGTGCAATAAGTAACAAGATCGAAAACATTTAGTTGAAATCCTCAGGGAGATCCTTTTTGATCTTCAAATATTGAGTCTCCCATGAAGACATGCGAAGTTCAATTAGTGCCCGGTGTTTCTTCAACCTTTCGATTTCTGGCACTAACTTTTGGGCAGCCTCGAAATGTTTCATTCCTGACTGCACCACTTCGAGCAAGTCTTGTTGATTAGACTTTTGTAGGACTGCTTGACAACTTTCAGCCTCCTTTATCTTGCCCTCGAGTACTTTGATTTCTTGTTTCCAAGAGCCAATTTTCTTCTCATAATCATCAATGGCCTTCTGATTTTCTGAATGTTTGAGCCTGAGGGCCTCACCTTGTTTCGTTGCGTCCATAGCAAAATTCCATGAAGAGTCATGAGAGGCCTTTGTCTCAGATAACTCTTTTTCCACATTTTGCCTTCGAAGGATGTTAGCTTGGAGTTGCTCGAGTAGAGAGCCCAGCAGAACAATTACCTCTGAAACTTCTGGGGAAACTTGAAGCAAATCTACTTTCTTTAGAAGTTGATTTAAGTTGTGGCTCTTAATAGGGTCCCGGTTGAGAACATTGATCAGTGGTTTTCACACATATATTTACCGTTGTTTTTAAGTATGTTTAAGTTATGTTATTGAGTGTTTTATTTCTTTATTCTACATTTTATGCTTTGGTTGTGTATTTTACTGTTTGCAAGCTTAAAGGAATAAATCGAGACAAATCAATGCCAAAAAGTACAAAAAGGGGAGTTTTGAAGGAAGTGAAAAGTCAAGCTACATGAGGTCTGACACGACCGCCTGTGTCACATGAAACTGGCCATGTAGGATGAAGCGTGGCAAAGAAAATGCAAAAGAGATGAAAGTCACGGGGCTGACACGACTTGTGTTAGCAAGTGTGAGATATGGAAATTTTCAGCATGTTTCTCATCGTGATATGCGTGTAGTATTTTGATCATAACTAGAGCTTCGTAACTCGGAATGACGCGGTTCTGGTGGCAAAATTTCGCTAACGAAAAGGGCTACAACTTTGATGAAGAACACAAAGCCAAATTATGAAGTTAAGGGTTCACACGGACCGTGTTAATCAACACGGGCACCCGTGTTGAAATGTGGCTGGAAATGCGAGTTTGAACCAAAGTCAGAGGATCAACACGGGCGCCCGTGTGCAGGAACACGGCCCGTGTTGATGAGCGCGGGCTGAATATGTGTTTTTACGCTTCCTCACTCAAATAGGATCATGAAGGGTATTCTTCGCATTTGGTTTCAACCGGAATAGAAGAGAGAGTATAAAAACAACCTTAGGGAAAAGAAAAGAGACACTTTGGACAGATTAGAGAAAAGAATACGATAAAAGATTGGAGAAAGCAAGGGTTTGGGAGAGAAGAAGATCTTCATGAACGGAAGCAATTGAAGATTCAATCTCCTCCAATTTCTTGTAATGTCTTTATTCTATATTGTGTTTTCTTTGAATACTATGAGTAGCTAAACCCCCCAATGCTAGGGGGGTGGCTCTGATTTAACTTTGTAATGACTCTGAGTTTGCAATTGCAATAACAATCATGTTTTTAATTGTTGATTTATTCTCTTGATGTTTCTAATGCTTTTCCTTTCGGACAAATTGGAATTGATCTATGATTATCATTTAGGCGGACCACCATTGATAATGCTTTCATGAGAATATGCTATAATAGATATTACCTAGGACTAGGAATACCTTATAGTAACCGGATAATCTTGATAACTTAATTGCTTGATTTCATTTTAAACCTCTAAGGACTTAGGGTTTAGGATGAAGGATCAAAGGTTTTTTCACTAAGGACTTAGGATCAAACAACCTTAAGAACCGGTAATTGATTATTTAAAATAAGTTGTTGCAATAGAAATTTCAGAGTTGTTACATTGTCAATCATCCACTATCCCTAGCATATTACTCATCTTTGTTACAAAGTCAATTTCATTTACTGCTTATTCTATTTTTCGTTAAGTTATAATTACCAAACAAAACCCCATTGAAGTTTTTGTTTAATTGAACCTTGAATTGAACTCATTATTCCTGCGCAGTCCCTGAGATCGACATTCGGGGAATTTTCCCTATTATTACAAGAGGCAAAATAGTACACTTGCTATTTTTCCGATCAAGTTTTTGGCGCCGTTGCCGGGGACTGCCATAATATTGAGTTTAAGTTGAGTTCAGTTAGAATTTTGTTGCTCTGCGACTAAAATTTTATTTTCTGCATTTTTATTTCTTTTCTAATTTCGACTAATCTGCTCTAATCTTTGTATGCGAGGAAAGTCCTCAGCTGATTTATCTTTTGACGCAGAAATTGAAAGAACCTTGCACGCAAGGCGTAGACAAGCTCGTCAAAATAAACTGGAATCCGAAGAAGAAGTTGTGACAGTTCATTCAGATTCTGAAAGTGAAGAAGAAGTTATGGGCGAGAATCCACCTCTACCTGAGAGACTTCTTGGAGACTATGGTGTTGCAAATACACCGGGGGGAAGACAAACAATTATCAACCAACCGGTGAATGTTCCTAATTTTCAATTGCATCCAAGCACCATCACTCAGCTCGAAAGAAAGCCTTTCACCGGAAAGGTTAATGAAGATGCAAACAAGCACCTACAGAGGTTTCTGACCATGAGTACAACTTTGAAAATCGAAGGTCATACAGAAGAGGCCAAGAAGCTGAGAATGTTCCCATTCACCTTGGCAGAAGAAGCAGAAGAGTGGTTTTATTCCCTTCTAGCGGGCAGCATCACGTCATGGGAAGAAATGGAAAAGGCTTTCTTGAATGAGTATTTTCCCGCCTCGGTCTTTATAAGGAAGAGGTATGATATTTTGAATTTCAAGCAGCAGGAGGGTGAACTCTTAGGAGATGCTTATAAAAGATTCAAGAGGACCCTAGTAGCATGTCCCACTCACAACATGGACAAAACCGACCAAATGCAAATATTTGTCAATGGGCTGAAAATGAAAACAAAGCAGTTAATCGATACAGCAGCTGGAGGCTCAACAAATTTTACAACAGCCTCCGGAATTATCAAGATCATTGAAGCGATAGCTGCAAATGAGCATTTGGAGTTGTATGACAGGTGTACTAATAAGCCGGAAAGAGTTATTGATCTGAAGTTGGAAACCTCAAAAATTCGGGTTGAAGATGCAATAGCTGCAGAGATAGAAAAGAGATTGAAGGCGATGAATATAGGTACTCAACAGGTTGCTCAAGTCCAACAAGCTCAACCTGTAATCTGTGAAATTTGCCAAGGTCCTCACCAAACTGTATATTGTTTTGCAACTCCTCAACAAATTGAAGAGATCAAGTTCTTGAAGCAGAACAATCCTTATTCTAACACCTATAATCTGGGGTGGAAGAATCATCCAAACTTCTCTTGGAAAGATCAGCAACAACAAGTGCCTCAGAAGGCAGAATGGGAAGTAGCTATTGAGAGACTGGTCGAACAATGTTCTCTATTTCAAGAAGAGACGAGAAACAACCATAGGAACACCACAGCTTCAATCAAAAATCTGGAAGTTCAAGTGGGTCAGATAGCACAACATCTCACTCTACAGGCACAAGGTACCCTTCCGAGCTCAACTGTGAAAAATCCAAAAAACCAAGAGAATATCAATGCTGTCACAACAAGAAGTCATAAAATACCAGAGTCTGAAGAAAAAAAGGAAATAGATGACAACTTGGTAATAGAGGTAGATCTTGAAATAAGAGAGAATGTGAAAGAACCTGAAGTAGTGGTACTACCGGTTAAGCCACTTAAAGAGAAAAATAAAAAGGAGGCTAAACCGGTGATTAAATTACCATTCCCCTCTAGAGTAGCCAAGAAGGATTCAAAAGAGAAGGATTTTGAGAAGTTTGCTGCAATGTTCAAAAAGTTAGAGATTAACTTACCCTTCTTTGAAGCACTGGAGAATATGCCTTTGTACAAGAAATTCATGAAAGAAGTGATTTCTAAAAAGAGACCTGTAGGAGGGGAACCTGAAGTGGTAACTGAAAAGTGTAGTATAGTCTCTCCAGCAAGGAAGATTCCCATCAAGAAGAAAGACCCTGGAGCGGTGGCGATACCATGTACCATCAAGAACAGAATGTTTAAAAAGGTACTCATTGATTCTGGTTCTAGTGTGAGTTTAATGCCATTATCTATCTTTAAAAAGCTTGAATTGGGAAAGATAAGTGAAAGTGAGACAAAGTTGAAGTTCGCTGATCACACCATCAAGAAATCATATGGGGTAGCTGAGGACGTACTAGTGGAGGTTGATAAGTTTGTATTCCCTGTTGACTTCCACATCATGGACATTCCTGAAGATGAAGAAACTCCTATCCTTCTTGGGAGACCATTTTTGTTGACAAGTCGTTGCAACTTTGACATTGAGAAAGGGACTCTGACGGTGAAAGCCTTTAATGAAGAAGTAACCTTAAAGATGTTAGAAGTCAAGAAACAAAGTGCAGGTGTAAATGATCAAGCTTCTGTTGGTATGATCGAAAGTGAGGGAGAATACAAAAGCCCTAAACATCTCCAAGAAAAAGTTTCAAGCATAGCCTCTCTGGTGGAACCAACTCATATAGCTATCAAAAGTCCTAAGAAAGAGCAAGGTGAGAAGAAGAATGTGGGAAGTGAATTGAAGAAAAAAGTTGTCCATACTTTTCATCATCATGAATTTTTGGTTGCGAAGGTGAAAAGCAACCAGGTGTGGAAGCGAAAATACCCTCCTTAATAAAGGGTATTGGACCGTCGAGCCATGCGACGTTAAACGAAGCGCTTTGTGGGAGGCAACCCACACTTTTAATAATTAATTTCTCTGTTTGTTTATTTTATTTTCAGGAAATAAAAGAGGACGTCTCTGGTGAAAGCTTGGAAGTGATCATTAGAGTGCATTACCCTCTGTGAGTCACCTCTCTCAGGCTCGTTCTGAAACATTGAGGCCAATGTTTAGTTCAAGTTTGGGGGAGGTTCTTCTCTTTGCATTTTATTTTTATGTTATTGGTATGATGTGAAACCATATAGTGAATTCTGCCCAAATTTTGACCGAAATTTTAATTTTTGTTGAAGAAAGTTTTGATCCTAAAGAGCGATCGGGAATAGTATATAGAGATGAAGCGAGGTTTGTTTGAGGACAGGAAGTGCGGAATAATGTGACAAGAAGAGGTTTGTTTAAACACCCTTGGTTCCCTAAAAGAAATACGAGTCTAACGTGTAGATTTGCACCATAGTACTTGTCTCTTGAGAAGTACTTCTTGAGTAGTTTATTGATACAGTCTGGCATAATTCAGATTCACTTGCATGGTGACTGGTTGAAAAAAAAATAAAGAGATATAAAGTTGGCACCAAATGATGAAAAGGCGGTAAAAGGCAATCGGCTCGCTAAGTTGGGTAACCCTCACCCGGTTATTCAGCCCAAAGGAGATTGATCCCCAAACGTCGTCCAAAAGGACAATATATAACTGCAAAGTTTGAAAATTTCATCGGTAATAAAAAGTAGCCAATGCTGCTAGTTTGGTGCCACGAAAAGAAAATAAGAAGCCTTGATTCGTCTCATGCAAGTGATGAGTATTATAAGAGATGCAGTGCCTTAATATGATTGTCCGAATGAAAGAGGAGGAAAATCAGAAAGAGACTTAAGTGCAAAGCATAGTTGGAGAGGTATCCAAAACGGGAGCTTGAGGTTTAATGTGGTAACAAAACTCGTCGCGTCATGTGAATGCCGAACCAACTGTTTCTTGATCAGTACATACGGATATCTCACGTATGAACACCGTGTGCTTTGAGGGTCATTAACTTTTGTAATTGTCGCTTGAGGTCAAGCAACGGTTTAAGTTTGGGGGAGTTTGATCAGTGGTTTTCACACATATATTTACCGTTGTTTTTAAGTATGTTTAAGTTATGTTATTGAGTGTTTTATTTCTTTATTCTACATTTTATGCTTTGGTTGTGTATTTTACTGTTTGCAAGCTTAAAGGAATAAATCGAAACAAATCAATGCCAAAAAGTACAAAAAGGGGAGTTTTGAAGGAAGTGAAAAGTCAAGCTACATGAGGTCTGACACGACCGCCTGTGTCACATGAAACTGGCCATGTAGGATGAAGCGTGGCAAAGAAAATGCAAAAGAGATGAAAGTCACGGGGCTGACACGACTTGTGTTAGCAAGTGTGAGATATGGAAATTTTCAGCATGTTTCTCATCGTGATATGCGTGTAGTATTTTGATCATAACTAGAGCTTCGTAACTCGGAATGACGCGGTTCTGGTGGCAAAATTTCGCTAACGAAAAGGGCTACAACTTTGATGAAGAACACAAAGCCAAATTATGAAGTTAAGGGTTCACACGGACCGTGTTAATCAACACGGGCACCCGTGTTGAAATGTGGCTGGAAATGCGAGTTTGAACCAAAGTCAGAGGATCAACACGGGCGCCCGTGTGCAGGAACACGGCCCGTGTTGATGAGCGCGGGCTGAATATGTGTTTTTACGCTTCCTCACTCAAATAGGATCATGAAGGGTATTCTTCGCATTTGGTTTCAACCGGAATAGAAGAGAGAGTATAAAAACAACCTTAGGGAAAAGAAAAGAGACACTTTGGACAGATTAGAGAAAAGAATACGATAAAAGATTGGAGAAAGCAAGGGTTTGGGAGAGAAGAAGATCTTCATGAACGGAAGCAATTGAAGATTCAATCTCCTCCAATTTCTTGTAATGTCTTTATTCTATATTGTGTTTTCTTTGAATACTATGAGTAGCTAAACCCCCCAATGCTAGGGGGGTGGCTCTGATTTAACTTTGTAATGACTCTGAGTTTGCAATTGCAATAACAATCATGTTTTTAATTGTTGATTTATTCTCTTGATGTTTCTAATGCTTTTCCTTTCGGACAAATTGGAATTGATCTATGATTATCATTTAGGCGGACCACCATTGATAATGCTTTCATGAGAATATGCTATAATAGATATTACCTAGGACTAGGAATACCTTATAGTAACCGGATAATCTTGATAACTTAATTGCTTGATTTCATTGTAAACCTCTAAGGACTTAGGGTTTAGGATGAAGGATCAAAGGTTTTTTCACTAAGGACTTAGGATCAAACAACCTTAAGAACCGGTAATTGATTATTTAAAATAAGTTGTTGCAATAGAAATTTCAGAGTTGTTACATTGTCAATCATCCACTATCCCTAGCATATTACTCATCTTTGTTACAAAGTCAATTTCATTTACTGCTTATTCTATTTTTCGTTAAGTTATAATTACCAAACAAAACCCCATTGAAGTTTTTGTTTAATTGAACCTTGAATTGAACTCATTATTCCTGCGCAGTCCCTGAGATCGACATTCGGGGAATTTTCCCTATTATTACAAGAGGCAAAATAGTACACTTGCTATTTTTCCGATCAAACATCTACAAGATTGACCCCAAAGAATCTTTCTTTTATTTGTCGAAGAAGACTAGGAATATCTTCCTTGTCACTAGAGTCTGCAGTAACAGCTGTTGAGACATTAAGCCCCGGAGGCGAAGGAGTATTCACATTCATAATGGCCTTTAAGAAACTGAGAGGATCAGTTTGCTTAAGTTGTTCAAGCTCTGAAGGAGTAAGCTTTGCAGGGGCAGGCGTCGAAGTTGTCTCAGGAATGGTTTTTGCGTCAAGAGCTGAAGTTCCATGAGAAACTGGTTTTTCAGGCTGAGAAATCTCTTCCATAGCATCTTTCTCCGACGCGGAATCTTCATTGTCATGTGATTGCTGGTTCACATTGTCGCTGCCTGAGAATGGATGATCCTCTTCCAAATTTTTGCCTTGATGGGTAGGTGGGGATTCGTCAGTAGAGTGGCTTTCTTCGACTGGTTCATTAGGCAATATGGTAGCAATTGGCCTAACATCTTCAAAGACTGGTGAAAGAACACGAGTTTGATTTTGAGAGGTACCTATGTTAAACAGAGCAAGGTTATTCAAAAAAAAATAAACTTTTGAGGAGTTTAGTTAACGAAAGTCAAAGTTTGACAACTACCATAAAGTTTGTCAACATCAATGGTGAGGCCAGGGTCTTTAAAACCGGAAGTAGCAGTGCCAGCATCATCCTGCAATAACAAGGTAAAGTGTCAGTACAATTATTTAGTTAAAATCACAAGATAATATGTGGGACAAACCCAAAGTACCTTGGGTGGAATATTGTCTGGACTTGAATTATGGCTTTCCACAACGAAAGCATTACTAGCAGCTTTCAAAGGAGACTCTTCAGAGGACGCTTTATCACCAGGAGAAACAGCCTTGGAAGGACTTGCCTTTCTCCCTTTTCTCGAAGGGGTAACAGCTTTATATTTTTTCTTCTGTCCTTGTCTAGTTTGAGGAGGGGATTTATCTTCGCCATCCGAACCAGTGGTCGAAGAAGCTTTACGCTTCGAACCCGTTGGGGGTTTCGAACTCTGGCAAGTGGAAAATGAGAAAGATGAGTACTAATCACATATTGTACAAGATTAAGAGTATGAGATAAGTATGTACCGTGGGCTTCTTATCAGTGACGAGGGAGTCACTCCCACTTGGTTTATTGCTTTTAGATGTCCCAGAGTCCTTTGGAGCAGAAGCTTCCTTAATCTTCCTCCTTCGTGCAACAGCTGTAGTTGAGACTGAAATCAGTATATCAATAAAGAAAAGATAAGTCAGTCGAAAAGATTGCCTTAATCCAGACCTTCAGGTATTGGAGTCAGGACACGAACATGTTTAAGATCTATATGAAGATGTCCTTTGAAAGTATCCAAGGTATGCTTAGTCGGAACCACTCGTTCAGCGCGTTTTTTGGTACTCTCTTGAAGAATTTTGAGAGCATTCCCACACACGAACCAGTCTGGGAAAGGAGGACTTAGAGCCACACCAAAATCAGCACTTGGTAGTGGGGGGAATTTTGGAGGATTGAGTTTGAAAGCCACTTCATAACGTAGTTCTGGTCGAACATACGAGGGCAATTTCAACTTATTTAGTTTGGCGGAAAACTTTTCGCGCAAAGTAACTGCAGCCTCACGAACAGTCCGACTAAGATCATCAGGCCTATAGATAGTTTCAAAGAATTTTTGAAAAGCTTGGATTTCTTTAATATGAGTGGAAGTACCTTTTTTGAAGTTCTCCTGCACATCATTGAAAGCTGCAGTTAGTTCCTGAGCAAGGCTATCAGCATCAAAAATTTGAGAGCTATAATACTCTGTCCACCATTGATGAAAATCTGGTGTAGAATAAAAAGAAGGTTCAAAAGGAATAGGAGAAAGATTGGTGACGTCAACGTATTTGTCGATTTTTTGTTCACATTCCTCTTCAGTCAAATACAAAGTGTGGAAACACATATGGTTCCTTTTCTCATATAAGCACTTGGGTGTTATTTGAGTTAGCCCAAATTGTCTTGAGACCAAATTTGGTTGATAGCACATGAGGATACATTGACCCTTTGATGGTCGAAGACGGTGGGAAAACAATCTTGGAGTCAGAAAGGCTTCCCAAATTTCCATAGATTCAGTTTGTTGATCCTGAGATGTTGGTGGAAACTTTCGAGTAAACCATTCAGGACCTATTGTTCTGTGTACAAATGGGGCCATAGAAGGATCGAACTGGTCACGCCGAGCAAACATCATCGAATACGCCAGGAAATGTTCATGAAGCTTTCCCATTTCTTCTTTTGGAGTTAGGTAAGCTAACCTGGTCCCCTCTATAGTTCGATTTTTGATTATGCTATCCTCCTCATTGACATCTCCTCGAAAGGGAAGATGAGTTTCGAATGTAGCATTAAGCCACAGTTGCAATAGCCAGAAAGGACCAGCGTAAAGTAAACTACCAGATTTGAAATTCTTTGTAAGGTTTGCAGCTTCACTAAGGTTTTCATAAAGAGACCCTAGAAGTAGTTGGCTAAGGTTGAGCTTTTTCCCAGCATGCAATTGATTAGCCATGCAAAGGTACCTTTTCGCAACTTGGATAGACCTTGAACAAAAGGCACATCGTGAAAGCCATAATGCTAGAAAAGCAATATGCTCTTCATCAGATACTGTCGCTTCAGTGGTAATATGATGCTTCTGGATGAATGCCGTATAAGTGACTTGCGAATCGTTAAAACCAATAGTGTCATTGTCCATTTCATTGGGGTCGAAGGTTTCACCAGTTGGTCGAAGTCCTGTAATAACGGCCACGTCGAAAAGCGTGGGGGTAACCATTCCACATGGGAGATGGAAGGTGTTGTGAGAAGCATCCCAAAAATGAACCGCTGCTACTAACATGGGTTGGTTGTATTCTAAACCCGTTCTTGACAGTTGAATCAAATCGTATATTCCTAATGTTTTCCAGAAAGATCCTTTTTGTTTCTCTACCTTTTCTAGCCAGGCATAGTACAAGTCAGGATCTTTGGCTAAAGGGATTGACCTAAACACTTTTACAGAATTGGTCATATAGTTTAACCTAATTTTGTTTAAAGATAAAGGGATTGCGGTTGAAGTTTCCTCAATATTAGCAGATTTGCCTAAAGGAGAGCGACCGTCTTCATCTATCTTAACTTTGCTGACTAATGGTCTAGTCTTGTAGTAAGCAGGGAAAAACTTATTCATAGATTGGATACTTTCACTCGGTAACGGACCCATAAAGGCAAGAGTTTTTTCAGAGAGTTCAAAGGGAATGATTACCTGGGAAGCGTAAATAGCGCGTATCTCTTCAGTGTTAGGGTTTGGAACGAACTCTCGTTCCCCAGAACGTGTTGTTGATTGGAGCTTCAAAGCGGGTTGAAGAACATTTGAAGATGAAGCCATGAAGAAATTTTTTGATTAAAAGAACAAGATTCTAAAAAGAGTGAAGATGTTTCAATTTTTTGGTGAAGAAGATGAATGAAAGGCGGTATAGAGACATAAGATCAAGTATTTAAAGGTTTAACGGAAACCTTTTTAAATCTTTTGGGTAAAGCCCGAGAGACACGTGGCGGCTGGTGATTTAATCCAACGGCGGTTGAATGAGTTAGCTTCACTCCTAGTATGTAGGAGTAATGATCAGGAAGTAAGGTTAAAACGTGGGAATGTAGGTTATGAGAAGACATCTTTGAAAATGACAAGACGTTTCGGAAACAGTGTTATCAGTGATTATGACGCTAGTCAGCAGTCTTGGAACTTTCAAGGATCATAAAAACGAAATCTTATAATGGCAAGAAACGCCTATTTCTGTTGATTCTCGAAACAGGCATTTATTGGGGGCAATTTGTTAGCTGAAGATTTCGTTTTATGTTGTTTATCCTTCGAAGGAGTTGAGAATCGAAGGAAAGATGGTTACTGATGGCCATCCCTTAAAAAGTAAAAGAATGGCTACTGATGGTCATGCTTCGAAAAATAAAGACTTCTAAGTTCGATGAAGATAAGTGAACGCTGAAAGATTAATGAAAGCATATGTCTTCGGGACTTAGACAAAATTCATAGAATATGTATTCAAGTATTACTACTTAGCGTGTTTTTTAGTAGTGTTTGTTTAATACACTGCCACGCGTCGAAGATGGACTCAGGCGGGAAGATTTGAAATTCGAAGACGGTTTCGTAACCGTTCAACAACAGATGGCTTCGCTGGAAGTTCTGATGAGAAACGTGGCAGCAGATTAGTATAGGACCGTTACGGTCGAAACTAGTATAAATAGGAGTCTTAGTGTTAGGATTCTGTGTGTTCATTTTGTACAAATCACTCACATATTTACTCAAGTATCAAGCGTTAAGAGAAAGAGTTCGCTGAGAAAATGTACGTATGACACCACCATTTTAACACATGTGTATTATCTTTTTGTTTTTATCTTTCAGAATTACTGCATTTCGTTTACTTCTTGCCATTTACATTTCTGCATCTTTACTTTAACGTCATTTACTTTCGAATTACTTTCACGCTATTTACTTTCAAAGTCTTTTATATTTCTGCAGTTTAAGATTCTTTACGTTTCAATTGTCCTTTTAATTTTTTATGTCATGTCACTTCGTTGAAGTCACATTTATATATAACAAAGTGATTGTCAAGACTATTTGTTCTGTTAATCGAACAACGCTTATTGAAGAAGACAAATAATGAATATGGTTCGAACAAACATTGATAACAATCTTCTTGACTATGTGTCCTAGGATCAATCTAGTCGATCCTGCAAGTAACCAAATCATATTTATTATAGTTTGGAAGACTAGCGGTTGTTTACCGGAAATCACCGTAAACAGTATAGACATTTGTCAATTGCCTCTTGATGCCATTAAGACTATGAACGTCACAAAAATTATTTGATTTAAATTCTCCTCGTCTATTTGTCCTAAGACATTTGACGACATCAAAAGCACCAAAAGCACCAGCTTTTTCATGCAAAAAGTAAATTCATGTCTTCCTACTAAAGTCATATATGAATATAATAAAATACCTGCTTCCACCATTTGATGCAGGCCTAAGAGGTCCACACATATCTGAGTAGATTAACTCAGCTTTTCTTTGGCTCTCCATGTGGCATACTTTGGTATCGCTTCTCTATGTTGCTTTCCCATCAAGCAATCATAAAAATTCTCCTCTAGGTCCTTCAAACTAGGCATTCCTTTACCATATCCTTCTTGATAAGTGTGTCAAGGCCATTGAAACTCTGATGGCCATATTTGCAATACCACGTATGTGTGACACATGGGAAGAACAATACGTGCAGACACAACAAACATTATGTTAGGTGGTGTCAAGAACTTTGAGAAATTTGCCATGGAAGAAACTCGAGAAATGATATACGAACGAGAAAAGAAGGATATGAGACACGATCGAAGAAGAGACGATCACTATTTCTCTTCTTGGATCAAGAAAAAAACATTTCTTGATTAAAGAGAGAACACGTGGATCATTCGAACCAATGGCTCGTGATTCCATTTGTTAGAGTATGGGAAAATACCACGTTATTGACTATGTGGCATAAAGTGTTTACATAAATGATCGATTGCTTATAGCAAGCAATCACACTCATAACTAACGACCTCATATTCTATTGGCGAATCATATTCTAACAATCTAAAACAAACTCACTTTGTTTTAGGATCATCTTTTGCATTGGAAGAATATTAATTCATCAATATTTTCAATTGGTCACTAGCTAGATACAACAATTAATTGCAATAAATAAAGATTACATAAAAAATTCAATTTCATAACAACAAACTACATAACTACCATACCTTTCCAAACACAGTGCATAAATCTAGAAATTGCAATACGGTCGAAAATTCAATGTGTAAAAATCTTATAATTTTTGTTTGTGATGGCATAGGAAATTCCTCCTCTATTATCTTTGTATCAGACCTTACAGCACATATTTATACTTTTAGATTTTATTTAATGTAAACCATTTGAAGTAAAAGAAACAGGATTGAAAAAATTATTTCAACCTCAAACATTGAGAAAATCCATCTGACCATGACCCATGCCATGAAAAATAAACATTTAAACTACATACTATGATGGTAAACCCATTTTTCACTTTTCTTAATATTTGAATTGCATACATGATAAGATACTTATTAACTATTAAACAAAGTAAAATTTTGTCAACTGCATAAATAAGGGGAACAAAACACACATTTTACAATGTAACTGTGTTTGTTGGAAGATGGTCGGTATTACCATCCTTCTTCAATTCCAAATCTTCAGAAGCCTTGTTGATTAGCTTTTCTGCCACACACTTAAAACCGGATGCCTTGTCAATGGATGATAGAGGACCAGTAGGCCGTTGACCTCTTTTTTTCCTACAAAGCCACTCTTCTTTTAGAACAAACGCACAAAATGGCATTGAAATAAAAAAAAAATCACAATCTCATAAAAAACGAATAATAAAAATACAACTTACATGCAATAACTACAGTTGCAAATGCCTCGGCATCTTGGGCACATCCAATCGGTCAAAAGATCATCCTCATTTTTCACTTCACCATATCTAAATTCAATATACAAATAACATATTATAGAGCAAACACATAATAAATAATTCTACTTGTACTATTAATAAAATAAAATACTACTAAAAATAATAATTAAAAAATAAAACAAACCTATTGTAGAGACATCTGTGGCAAAACTTAAGAACACATGGCTTCCCATTTCTAGGATTCATACATGTTGCAGCAATGTTGCTTTTTTTTCTCCGGCACTTTCATGATAAAATCCAAGCAAACGAACGCATTAGCATCAAAATGAGCTTCAAATTTAACGTCGAAGTCACACAATTTCCATCAAAATGAACTTTACATTTAAGTCCAAGTCACGCAGTTTCTAAGTAACAAATTAATCCTCAAAACATTTTTTCTTACAACAAATTATTGGTTTTTCTTGTTTTTCATATGATTTACCTAATAAATCATATACCAGCGAAAAAAATAACAAATGGAAGAAAAAAAATTAAATACCAAGAAATACACAAAAACTATGAACTTTCGAACAACATCTTTCAACAATCCAGCCAGCAATTTTTTTTTCACTAAGGTGAGGCTTTAGAAAGAGGTATGCATTGCAATATATATAGATAGTGAGTTAAATAGACTATGATATCTATTTATTCTTACAATTCTTTAAAAACAAATTTTAACTCCATTAGCCACATTCACATGGGGCAAATAGAAAAAGTTTCAATAATCAAATCAATATACAAGAACGTAGAACAATATCATACAAGGTATAAATAAAAGTGAGCTATTAAAAACTACCATGAAATAAATGTTAGAAATCAACCTGATGACAAGTTTTTCTGTTTTCAGCAGTTGGAATTCTGTTAGCATCAACCTCATTGTCATTTATTTGTGGTGAAGAGGTATCAAATTCCATTTTAGTAGTGGGGGGAAACGATCGAATTGGAATAGCAAACATTATTTTGAACGAAACCAATACAATTGGAAAAGAGAGATTTTCAATTTAAAGTGGAGAGACTATATGATGAATTGAGTTGCTGGAAAAAAAGCAAGTTTTAAAATGTTTGAGATAGAAGGTTGAATTTAATATTTTTAATTTTTAATATATGAAAATAAACAATATTTTAAAATGTTTCACAATATATATATATATATATATATATATATATATATATATATATATATATTTATAATATATGAAAATAAACAATATTTTAAAATGTTTCACAATATATATATATATATATATATATATATATATATATATATATATATATATATATATATATATATATCAAGTCAAGTCAAACAGTATTTAGGACCTTTGACTTGACCAACACAATATATATGGTTTTTGACTTGAATATATATATATATATATATATATATATATATATATATATATATATATATATATATATATATATATATATATATATATATATATATATATATATATATTCCTTTAGAGTCAATTTTTTTCCTTTATTTTTTTTTACATAAACTATTTTAATTTTTAAAATTTTCATTTCAAATTAATTCTTCATCCTTAAAGTTTTTTGGCAGTCCCTTATTAGTGGGGTCAGTTAAAAAAATTTAGAGGTTTTGGAGAAAAAATTATATTAATTTTTTTTGATTAACTTATAATAAATTTTGATGCCTTTCTAATCTGGTTAATTTTAATAAACTAATGTTAACATCGTCTTAAGGGTACAAGATAAGAAAAAATATAAACTTTGTTTTTGAAAATTGTGTTTTATATATATCTAGAGCTTATAATTTATTTTATATTTTTTTATACAAATTTTTTATTTCTAGATTTCTTACTACATATATTTAGCGAACTAATTAGCATGACCCTATTAATAATATTAAAAAAATTTATATACTATCAAGATTTTGACTATCTTTTCAAAATAAATATGTAAAAAATTGTATCGAATAAAACCTATACTAGGTGATTTAAAATAATTAATATTTTGTAAGTCTTTTGTTATGTACTTGCAAAAATAATATAGATTTGTAGCAGCCCTAGGTTGAAAAGTGTTGCAATAGGCTTTAAAGATTCCATGGGTGAGAGTAAGCTCATGGGCTGAGAAGCTATGTTTTTGGGGTGTTTTATATATGTGTATCGGATTACCTATCCTCATTTCCCAATAATGATATATTTATAGAGGCCTACGAGCCTGGAGTTAGGGTTTCTTGTAAATAGAAATCGCTGGTAAAAGAGGAGTGGACCGTTGAATCCCTATTTCTCCTAGAGCGGTGGAGGTCATTCCCAGACTCTTTCTATACACTACTTATGACCAAGACACATCATTTCCTATGCTTTCCCATTTCGGGCGAGTGGTACATGTCGTTCACAGTTCCATCAATTCATGAGCAATATCAACCCCTCATATGTGATTTGATCTCGTCGCCCGTTGTTGGTCCTTACAAATATACCACTACATAATCTCTCAAGCACAATGGCTTGACAAGGGGTGAAATGATTAAGTGACTTTGCACTATAGGAGCATATGCTGGTGTGTGCATGCAGAGAAACATCACTTTTCGTCCTACTAGCAGATCTTTTAGCCATTCTTCGTTCATGAGATTCAAGCGTCCCTTGAAGCTCTTCTTTTATCATGGTAAACTGGTCATTTGATTCTTTTATGGCTACTACCACATGATCGAATTTTGGAAGCAACGACCTCAAAATTTTTGCAACTATCAATTTTGATGTCAATACTTCTCCTCACATGATTTAATTCACCAGTTTCATAACTCTAGTGAAGAAATCTACCACACTTTCAGTTTCTTCCATCTGAAGCAACTCGTACATTCTTTTGTGAGTTTGTAACCTCACCTGCTTCACCTTCTCAGCACTTCTAAATGATTTCTCCAAGATGTCTCATGCTTCCTTGGATGACTCTACATCACCAACTTTTCCAAAGTTGTTTGGATCAACGCATTGATGGATTATAGAAAGAGCTTTGTAATCTTTCTTCTTCAAAATTTCATGTGCATTCTTTTGTTCATTTGTAGCATTCTTTATAATTGGTGTTACTTCATTCTTCACAAGATCCCAAACATCATAATAGCAGAAGACAACCTTCATTTGCTTACACCAAATATCGTAGTTCTTGCCATTCAAGATTGAAAGATTTGTTGGAAAATGCTCGTTTGGATGAGAAGTCATTTCTTTATGCTTCCCAAGAATTGTAGTCATTGCTCTGGATACTAGATGTTATAACTGATCTTGATGGAAGAATATGCAATAAATTTATTGATTGGTTCATGATTCTCGTTCTTCACTCTTCACTTGAGTGATTTAACCACACCTTTGTTCCAAGATTATTCCTTTGTAAAAATATTTGGAGAAAGGAGATGATTAGAGAGAGATAGAGAGAGAGAGAGAGAGAGAGAGAGAAATTTAGGGTTTCGGGAGAAAAAAATTATTGTATTGAATCTCATTTTTTACTGAATAGAATTATATTACAAGTGTTAGGACTCTCCCTATTTCTAATGAGATTGCTTGGCCACTAAGTAGTTCTCAAAATAGCTCCCTTAAACTTATTACAACAATGTATTCGACTCTTTAAACATGAAATCGACTACCTATTGAATACACATTACCTCGACCACTACTTACTGTATCCAACTATTTATCGAATACCTGTAGATTCAACTCTATCAAGTACATATGAATTTGACTTTATTCGAATTACATGTTGCTTTGACTATATCGAGTTATGCAACTGCACATACATGCTTAACACAAAGAAATAAATATTTAACAATAACTGTTAAGGATGGAAACATACATCAAAGTGATCCAAAAATAAATCCTTTTATTTAAGCATATTATACGAAAATTAATACCTCTCACCCTTCAAAAATTAAAAAGTAAAATAAAAAGAAAAGAGGGATAAACTCATTAAATTCCTGATTTGACTACTACAAGAGTGAAGAATATAAATTCATTAAATTCTTGATTTGAATACTACAAGAGTGAACAATTTAATCAGTAACTCAACAACCAAGGTGTCTTCTCCATAGCAAAATTTTGTTTTCTTAATAGTGATTGTTAAATAATTTTGTGCAACCGGCACACCCTTCTCAACCAATTTTCAATATTCTTTGGATCAAAGAAGATTCTCCATAAGCATGGCCCAATGTACATAGAATCCATCGAATTTGGGATTTTCCGGGGTTAATAACTTTAAGAAATTTGCATGGGAGAAACTCAATAAATGATATACGAATGAGAAATGAAGGACATGAGACACGAACAAAGAAGAGACAATCATTATTTCCAATCTTGGGTCAAAGAAATATAGTTTCTTGATTGAAGAGAGAACAACTGACCATTCGAACCAATGGCTCATGATACCATTTGTTAGAGTATAAGAAAATATTACATTATTGTTTGTGTGACATAAAGTGTTTACATAAATGATCGATTGCTTAAATAGTAAGTAATCACACTCATAACTAACTACCTCATAACTAACTCCTAGTTAATTATTTTACTAGCCAATCATATTCTAACAATATAATCCAACAAACTTTATTTTATGATCATCTATTGCATTGGAAGAATATTAAATAATCAATATTTTCAATTGGTCAATAACTAAATACAACAATTAATTGCAATAAATAAAGATTACATAAAAAATCCAACATAATAACAACAAACTAAATAACTACCGTATCTTTCCAAACACAGTGCACAAATCTAGAAATTGCAATGCATTCTAAACATCCGGTCGAAAACTCAATGTGTAATAATCTTATAATTTTTATTCTTGATGGCATAGGAAATTCCTCCTTTATTATCTTTGTATCCAACCTTACAACACCTATTTATATTTTTAGAATTTATTTAATGTAAACCATTTGAAGTCAAAGTAGCATGATTAAAAAATTTATTTCACCCTCAAACATTGAGATCCTTTCTAATTTCGGTTTAAATTCCTGATCTTAGGGTCAGGGACCTTGTTGGAAAGGGGTTTGGTTTTCTCTAATTTAGGGCTTTTCCTTCTCTGTGTGTTCGTCTTCCGTCTTTCCCATTGCAGCGGCTTTGTCTAGTTCGTTTGCTGTGTTCTCTGTTTGTTAAGGCTTTGTTTCGGTCCCAGATGTATGAGGGTGGCTGGAAAAAGGTGGCTTATCGCAAAAGCTTTGCGCCGCGTTGGGACATCTTCCTGTTCGGTGGTAAAAACCAGAATCCTTCTCCTCGGAGGAAGGAACTCACTTCTATGTTTGTCTCTGATTTTCCTGAGGAGACTTATGCTAAAGACTTGTTTGTTATGTTTGAGTGTGTTGGGAGCGTGGTGGAGGTCGCTATATCTCTGCGAAGGAACAGAGTCGGTAAAAGGTTTGGTTTTGCCCAGTTTGAGGAGGTGAGCGATGGGCGTATGTTAGCTGTGCATTTGGACAACATCTTAATCGCTGGTAAGAAGATCCATGTTAATTTACCTAGGTTTCAGAGGGGTGTAGTTGGGGGATCGACTAGGTTTGGAGGGTCTGTGAATGTTAGAGGTAAGGTTTATGGGCCTGGTAAGGATAAGGTTCGCGTGTGGTCTGACTCGGGTAGGAATGATAAGTCGTATGCTGCAGTGGCGGGATCCGGTTCTGAGGTGGGTGGAAAGAAGGGGGTGTCTGAGTTTTTCTTGAGTTTCAACTCGTGTGAAGAGCGGAGGAAGAGATTCGGTAAAGCGTTTGTTGGCAAAGTGTGTATTCCGGGCTCGGCGTTTAATATTCAAACTCGTCTAAAAATGGAGGGTGTTTTTGCGATTAGAGTTTCACCGTTGGGAGGAGATTGGTGTTTGCTAGAGGACCTTGAGGAAGGTTTTATAGAGGATTTAATTATCGAAGGCGAAAGCTGGTGGCGTAGCTGGTTTTCGGAGATTAAGAAGTGGGAGGAGGGGTTGGTGGACAATAGGAGAGATATGTGGATTAGAATTTACGGTATCCCGGCTCTCGTATGGCATTCTGATTTTTTCACCGCTTTAGCTGAGTTGTGGGGGAGATTTATTTGCATCGATGAGAACACGTCGAAAGGATCATCGTTTGCTATGGCAAGGATGATGGTGAATGTCCCAATCTCGTTCAAGTTACCCGATAGTGTCTTTGTGAGCATAGATGGGAAATCTTCTGTTATTTTTCTTAGGGAAGATTTCATGGGACAGATCCTGGTTTGTTCTGATAAGCAAACGGTCGCCTCTTCCAGTTGCGATCTCTCAGAATCGGAAGGTGGCTGGGGTGAAGATTTGGTTGGCACAGAATGTTCGGAAGATTCCATTGACCAATTCTCGAGCAAGGGAAGAATGGTAGCTGTTCCGGTTTACTTTAAGTCTGTTGTATTAGCAAATAAGGGTGCAGTTCGTAATGGAGTTCCTTTATCGACTGTCAAGGCAGCCACGGTGGCAGCAGAGGTGGACGGCAAGGATGCGGAAAGCTCGTCAGTTGGGAACGGTCTGTTCGATAACTCTCTGTCTATGCTTCGCAATGTGACTGGTTGTGGCAACACGGTTTTGCAGCCGGTTGCTTCTGATGGCAGTTTTGCCGATATGCAGAAAGCTGGGTTCGTTTCGGGGGGCGGAAGTTAGTTCTTTGGTGGCTGGCAGTGTTTCGGGGGCAGAAACGATTTTCAGTTTGGAGTGTGTAAGGGGAGGGTCGGATGTTGTGACTGCAAATTGTGTGAGCAGTGGGGAGGGTAATAATGTTTCTGTTAAGGGGACTAGTGATGCGCTACAATCTGAGGTTAAGCGTTCTGTGGAGAAGGGTTTTTCAAAGACTATCCCAAAAAAATTGAAACGTACATCACTGTGTTTAGTGGGGAAAAGTAGTGGGGCTGGAAGGAAAAAAGGCTTTTTGAGGAACAAAAATGCTACGGAGGTTGTAGAGGGGTAGGATTGTCTCTATAGTGGAAACTCATCGTCTTGCTATGGAGAACAGTCGGAGGAATCGGACATTCATCGGTGTAATATGAGACAATGGAAACTTGTGGACAAGAATTTCGGAGGAAAATTATGAGAGGCTATTGAGGCTTTGGGGTGGTTGACATGGAGGGTCGAAGAAACTTAATTAGTAGATTAGAAAGGTTGGAACAAGGGGGAAGTCAACAAGGAAGAGTTAGGAAGGAGTCAATCAAAGAGGTTCAATGATTATTGGCACCTTGAACATTAGAGGGGGAGTGAATGCACTCAAAAGAAGAAGAATCAATTCTTTAATCAATAAAGGTCAAGCGGACATTTTTCTTTTGCAAGAAACTAAAATTTCAAATATGAATGTAGAGTGGGCGAAGAGTTTTTGGAGTTCTTCGGAGGTAGACTTTTCTTTTTCTAACTATATGGGGAGATCGGGGGGTTGATTACAATTTGGAGGAAGGATGTGGTGGAGGTGTTAAGTAGTTTTAAAGGAGAAGGTTTCTTGGGGATTCACGTTCGGTGGAAAAATCATTTGTACTATGTGGTGAATATTTATTCTCCTTGTGATTTGAGTAGGAAAAAAATTTTGTGGAACGACTTGCTTGCTTGTAAGGAATCGTTCAAAGATGGGGAGTGGATTATGGGAGTAGACTTTAACGATATTAAGAATGGTAGCGAAAGAAAGGGAAGGGGGTTGTTGTGAACCATAGAGTTGGACCTTTTTTCGGAGTTCATCATAAAGAGTGAGTTGGTGGATATTCCTTGCAAAGGAAAAAAGTTCTCTTGGTTTAGTGGAGATGGTAAATCTATGAGTAGAATTGACCGTTTTCTTTTGTCGAGTAATGTGGTTGATAGGTGGAAGATTTCCGGCCAACTTATTGGAGATAGAGACATCTCGGATCATTGCCCGATTTGGTTAATGAAGGATAATTCTAATTGGGGTCCAAAGCCTTTTAAATTTAATAACGAATGGTTTTCTCTTGGTTCCTTTGTTCCTTGTGTGGAGAAAGAATGGAAAAGTTTGAAGGTGGAAGGGAGAGGGGATTTTGTTATTAAAGAGAAACTTAGGCTTCTAAAAGACAAACTTAGAAGTTGGAATAAGGAAGTTTTTGGGAAGATCGATCTTGAAATGGAGGAAGGGGTCCGTGATATGAAGAAGGCCGATGAGAGGTTAGTTTCCGGTTTTAATTCTTTTGATGAAAACCTCTTTCTTAGAAAGGAAGCTTGTAGTAAATTTTGGAGGAATTTGAGAATTAAGGAGAATATGATTCTTCAAAAGTCTAGATGTTCTTGGCTTAAAGAGGGAGATGCTAATAGTAGTTTTTTTCATAAGGTTATGAAACAAAGGAGGAGCCGTAATCATATTGGTCCTATTCTCTCTTCGGGAGAAATGATAGATTCGGTGGATGGAGTTAAAGAAGAGGTGTTTAATCACTTTGAGAAGAAATTTGTTGAAACGGAGGTGGTGAGACCTTTGTTGGAAGGTATTCCGTTTAATTGTATTAGTAGGGAGGAGGCGAATGGTCTTGAGAGACCCTTTCTTGAAAGGGAAATAAAGGAGGCGGTGTGGGAGTGTGGTGGGAATAAAAGTCCGGGTACGGACGGTTATTCTTTCCTCTTTTTTAAGAAGTGTTGGCATTTCATTAAAGAAGATTTCATTCTCTTTTTCAATTACTTTTTTGGTGGGAATTCCGTATCCAAGGCCATTTACTTCTTCTTTTTTGACTTTAGTCCCGAAATCCCCTAATCCCATTTCCTTGGATGATTATAGACCTATTTGTTTGGTGTGGTGTTGTAATACGGTGAACTGACTTTTTAATCGATCGAAATGTCGCGGTAAGCAAGAGTCGCCACCGACTTTTATTTTATCCAAACAAATTCGGAAAGGCAAAAAGAAACAGAAAAAACCTTTTAAAGAAATCTAAGTTCGGGGGGTAATTTATGCAAAGGGAAGGTGTAAGGCACCCTTTGCATCCATGGTTTTCCATGGGCTCTTAATTGCTTTGCTTGCTCATTTGTCTTTAGAAAAAGTAGATGAAAGAAAAAAGTGGACTTTAGCTCGTAAATGAGCGTAGCCAGTTTTTGAAGAATTGTGAAAAAGAATATGAAAATTGAGCATTGCAAGGCAATTAGGGGCAATTACCTTAAACTCAGATAATAGGTCTCTTTTTGCCTTTCAGAATGAAAGGGTCTATCCTTGCCATAAGAGGGCAGGAAGCCTTTCGTTTGGAGGTTGAAGGGTCATCGAAGCATCCTTTGCCATAAGACTATCCCATGCCATAGAAGGGCAGGTAGTCTAAGGCAAGGATCAGAATAAGCCTTATTCGTAGGCAACCAGAGAATACCTCAGCCTTTTCCGTAGGCAACTTCCGAGGGTCGAGGTCATATTTGTGTATCGAAGGCAGCATCATTTAGGGTCGCATGACCTTTTTATCGAGGCAACATGGCTGAGGTATCCTCGAATTCGAGGGACGTGGCTTATTCTGCAAAGAACACAAAGGCAACAGGCAGCAGGCAACAGGCAACAAGGCAACAGAGAGGGTTACCCAAAAGCGTGCGTGTGTGCACCAATCACGTGATTATATTCAATTATATTATCTTGTAAATTAATGAGGCTAATTCAATTTAATAGTTGTCACTCCCTATTTTACTAACCACGCAGATAATATAAGGCAAGAAACAGTAATATGGGGAAGGGGACAATGAAACCAGCGGATCCCTTAATAGGGTTTGACATAAGTAATAACTAAACAGAAAGAATAGGAGATTAGAGTTTAGGGATACCAAACTCGTAGCTTTGGCAATCAACGAACCCTGAAAAGGAGAAGGAGGAGACAGAAAGCAGAGAGTGAGTGCATTATCAAGTTCATGGGCAAACTTCATTAACCACAAAGAAAGTAGAATAATAAATTAAAAGTAAAATAGAGAGAAGGTACTTAGCTTGGCATTTGCCTAACAGGGTTGAGGATAAGGTTTTCCTGAAGCATTGACTCTGACCATTGAGAACTGAAAGAAGAAACAACGAGGCGTGAGTGTATAGGCAGTTCATTGATATTTAAATTTAACCCTAATTTGTTAAGAAAACAGAATGAAATAAAAAGATTATTTAAACTAAATACGAGATAATACTTAGCTTTCGAATTTGATCTGATATGATTAGAGTCGGAGGTTGCCACGGAGGTAAACCCTGAAACAAGGGCAAAGGCAAAATAATGGATGTGAGTGTATGCGGTGTTCAAAAAGTAACCCTAATTTAAAAGGAAATAAAATAGACTTTAAAAATAAATAGGGTACTTAGCTTTTTGCATTTGACTTGATATGGTTGGTAGTCGGAGGATGCCTTTAGGTTAACCCTGAAAAGAGGCAAGGCAAAAGAAGAAAATATTTAGTGTATTGGAATGTTCAACGCAAACCCTGATTCAATTAATTATTGGTCTTATGACCTAATTAATTAAATCGAGGAAGAAAAAATAATTTAATCGGACAAAAGTATTTTCATGATTTTATGAATTAAAAATAAAATAAGTATAAATTATTAAAATTATTTAGACAAATTATCTAATTAAAATAAATAAAATAAACATATTAGTTATTATAAATAAACAAATACTATAAATATAATAAATATTATTATTATTATACAAAAAAAAAAAAGAAAAAAAAGGTCGTTTAGAAAAACTAATATATATTAGTAATAATAAAAAAAAGAGAAAACAAATATATATATAAATATAAATAAATAAAAGGGTTTATGTAATTAAATATAAAAAAAATTTGGAAAAACTTAGCTGTGATCGTGTGTGGCGCGGGCCTGTGGCGTATGGTGCACCCGCAAATCTGGCTGCGTTGGATTGATCTGGTGATTGAATAAATGGCAGAGATGACGAGAGACCATGATAGTGCGTGTGTCTTAAAGCACTGGATCGCCCTGGATTTAAAACTGAAACGCGCGCTTCCCCAGCCAATGAGGACATGCCACGCAATCATCCCTGTCCTTGGTTCCGTCGTCTAAAGCCTGCTAAAGACCTTTAGTGACGGTTTGGAAACGTCACTACAAACTTCTTCTTACGAATACAGTCAAACGGCCATGGAAATTCTTCGCGATATGATGGACAAGATCGTCTCATCCTCACGATTACACTGATACCTGCAATTGCTTATAATTTTCCCTAGAATGAAAAGCCCTAATTTCATCTAACAATACCCTAACAATGGTGATAGGTCGTGAATGCACACAGAATCAAAATTAATCATCCAGAATCATTCTACATACCATAATCAATAATAATATGCATCCAAATCATATTTATATGCTATGAATCATGGAATACGAATCAGAAAAAGTTTGCGACAAACCTGGCCTTTGTGGAGGTGATTCTGGAGTTTCTGATTGCTTGTGATGGTTCTAATAGTTTCAGGGAGACTTGGAGCAAGTGAGAGGATCGATAGAACAACACCAATCGGCCTCTAACTCAGAATTCAAGTTTTGATTTTCCTTGAACTTTTGTGCTCGGATTTAGGGTTCTTTGGCTCAGAATTTCGTCCCCTTGTGCTATGGACTTGATCAGTATATATATGTGAACGTTTAGGGTTGATAAAATTGAAGAGGATCCATGTGAATCTTGAGTTGCAAGTTTTAGAAAATTTGCTTGAAAAAAATCTATGGAATCCTTCCAAATTTGGCCAACATTTGATTTTATCACCCCATACATCAAGTGCACGAAATTATATTGGATATGGGGCATAATTGGAGATTAGATTTGGTCTTTGTAAGCACTTGAATCAAATATTTGATTTTTCCTTAATTTATTTGATTTTAATCCTTTTAAAAATAGATTTAAAAATCATAATAAATCAAATAAATTATATAATTTCATGGGAAAAGGATTATGGGCCCTCAATGTCATGGGGAACAAGTTTGGATCTCAAAAGCTTAGGCCCATTAGCAAAAAATTTCAAGTTCCTTCTTATTTTCCTCTCCAAAATAGCCCAATTTTGCCAAGGTGTATCTCTCTCAATTTTTGAGGTATGGAGGTGTTCTAGGACATTTTGGAAACCTTAGAGAGTCCTTTATCCAATGCCTTTGGTCCTATATCAAAATCTTTTTCCATTCTTATTTTATGACCTTTTGAAAAACATGTCTTTTTGTTGACTTTTGAAAAGGACCTGTAATGTATGAGGCCATAATTCTTAAACCATTGACCTGTGAGCTTTGATTCTTGGATCATTGGATAGAGGAATGAATTCTCTTCAAAATGAGCTTTGGTGGGAATTTTTCTGATGAAGTATGAATATTTGGTGAATTTTCAAAGTTTGGTTGACTTTTTCAGTTCATGCCCAAAATAGTAACTCTTGACTTTTGACTTCTCTGATCTTTCCTTGCATCATCATGATCAACCCTTGATCAAATGATGATTTTAGGGTTATGAGAATGTTGTTGACCAAATATCTTGAGTTTTGACTGTATAATGACTGTTTTGCCCTTGGGAGTCGACTGTTGACCTAATCAGGATTTGAGGGACTAAATTTGCTCTGTTTGACTTGAAACTTTATATGGAGATACTTTGGGATGTTAGTGACCCTATGGAACCACCTTGAGCCATTGATTCAATGATTTTCCTCTGAATTATTCAAACCCTAGTTTAGAACTCCTGTGTGGGAGACTGTGTTTTGGAGCTTTGTCTTTTGATTTGGTTTTGTGTATGAAAAAATAGCATGGGCAAATTTTGGGGTATGACAGCTGCCCCTGTTCAATTATCTTAAACCTGAAGATGTAGAGTGGTTTGCGCGCCAGTCGGTATCTGAAGGTGGAAGATGATTGAACATAAGAATACCAAGAAATTTGCCCTAGTTGAAGTAGGGACTTTTGTCGGAGATGGGCTTTAAAGATGCCATCCGGCAGTTGAAGTTTGAGAAAGGTCGTTTGCGCGTCGATCGTGTCATTACCGTTCGTAGTAAATGAATTAGATCTTTTGGAGAGATAATCGTGTCTACATCGTTCGTGATGATAGAATTAGACTCTCTTGTCG
Source organism: Vicia villosa (assembly GCF_029867415.1). Lineage (NCBI taxonomy): Eukaryota > Viridiplantae > Streptophyta > Magnoliopsida > Fabales > Fabaceae > Vicia > Vicia villosa. Next base: position 169,415,896 of record NC_081181.1, read on the forward strand.
TGTCAGCACCGTTCGTAGTAACTGAATTAGACCGTGGACGTCAGTGATCGTGTCTACACCGTTCGTGATGATAGAATTAGACCTCTGAAATTTGATCGTGTCAGTACCGTTCGTAGTATCTGAATTAGATCTTCTGTCGTGTCAGTACCGTTCGTAGCAGCTGAATTAGACTGAGAAGGTCAGTGATCGTGTCTACACCGTTCGTGATGATAGAATTAGATCTCTGAAATTTGATCGTGTCAGTACCGTTCGTAGTATCTGAATTAGATCTTCTGTCGTGTCAGTACCGTTCGTAGTAGCTGAATTAGACTTTGAAAGTAGTCGTGTCATTACCGTTCGTGGTAAATGAATTAGATCTTCGAGCGTTGATCGTGTCAGTACCATTCGTAGTAGCTGAATTAGATCTTGGAAAGTTGGAGATTTCGTTCATTTGTCGGTACCTGTATTCTGAAAAAGGTAAGGTTAATCTTTATGCAATGTCATGATGCATGGGTTATGTAATGAATCCCTCAAAATAAATGAGAGCTTTTGCATGTTATGTATGAGTTCATTATGAGGTAATGTATGCAGTGTATGAATATGTTTATATGATACGTGAATATGATTTATGTTGTCTTTGATTAAGAAAGTAGATCTTTATGTCCTTGTAATTGTACTGTCTGATCTTGTCTTGAAGATGCTCAGCTGGGAATTTATGATTTCTGCTTGGAGATGATCAGTGACTTGATGTACCCTGATTGGGGACTAGAGATATTAATAAACCATGTTGGAGAAGAGCAAAGTGTTGAAGAACCGGTAGTGTTGAAGATGTAAACTCTGTTGGGGAGCCATGTCTTTGTCGGGAGCGTTTGAAGATATCTTCTTAATGATTACTCTGTGGGGATATGATCTTGTGAAATCGGAGCTGTGGGAAGGCATGGATGCCTTGAACATTGCCCCCACTATTATAGTAACTACCATTCCTGGATTTGATTAGGACACACCGCTGAGTATTGATCAAGATGTCAAACTGGACTTTCATAGATTTGCCCCAGTTAGCAGGAACTTTGGTAAGATTCGCCTCGCGAGGACTTTATGAGATATGAACCATGGGCGACATGCCCCTTTAGTAACCATTGGTCCAGGACAATGCCCCATATTGATTGGAAATAGCTTAAGATTTATTTGGATGCATGCCCCTGATTGTTTTTGGCATCTTTGAGAGATTCTCGGAATCTTGACTTGATTGCCCCAGATTGTTTGGACAAATAGTTTGAAACCCACTTGAGGTGTATGCCTTTGATTGTTTGGCTTTTGAGAGATTATTTGAATCTTGACTTGATTGCCCCAGATTGATTGGGCAAAACATGTCATGCCCCTTGTATACGTAGGGGACATTGCTTTTTGGAGTAATATTGTCTGTCGGGATAACTTTCAGTCATTAGTTGTACCCTGTGCAAGTTCTTTCTGATGCTAACATTTGAAATTATGTAGCAGAATACGTTTAATAATGAATTCATGAGATGCAATGCATACGTTTGTCTTGAATTTTTGAAAAACCTTTAAAACATGAGATGCAAAAACACGACACTTGTAAAAAAATGATATTTGTAATAATGTTTGTAAGAATGAAATACCGACTCCTCGTTTTTGGTAAACCTTAAGGAGTCAGGATACCTCTCTTTTTTTTTTGTGACAGTATGCTTTCGAACTAACCATGCTTCAATTAGGACTTTCAAGGGTTGTAACGTGGCTTGGCTCACGGTTTAAGAAACAAAGGATAATGGCTCAAAATTTGATTGTACCCACCCCTCTTCGTGATGAACTTCAGTCCTAAGCTCAGTCAACTCAACTTATGCATTCAGGTTCCAAGAGACTTTTGGATTTGCGCTTTTGACAACGATGATGGTTCATAAGCAGAGAGAACTTTTGAGATGGCAGTCACTTCTTCCTTGGGGTAGTCGCAACTTTGAGTTGTTCAAGAATTTATTGACTTCTTTTTTTCATCTCTTTGATATCCCTAACTTTTGCCTGAACTGTCTCTTTGGAGCTTACAGTCAGCGGGATGCCTCGATTTTTGCCTAAGTCATCTTTTTGTTTTTTGACTTAGCAGGCTTTTCTTTGTATATATGTTTTTTCATTTTTTTTTTTTTTTGTGAAAGATATTGACTGCCTTGCTTAATGATTGATGATCCATCATTGTCTTTTGATTGACATCTCCAACACTTCTTTGATATGTGTGGATGAACGCTTGTGATTGAAACCTTTGTTGAAAGGTGTACTGAATGATTCTCTTAAAATAGAATGCACAGCCAAATTAACTGAGAACTACCCTGCCCCAGGTTATGATCAAGGTTTTGAGATTTCAAGAAATAAAACTCCTACGCCTTAGGCTCAAAGGGGTTGACGAGGGATTAGCATCCTTATATCTCCACTGTTTAGGAATTGAAATAATGCCTGTACATCGTCAGCATAGTCCGCTCAAAAGCATACTGTATGAGGCTGCGGTATCGTTTTCGTCATCCTCCCTCAAAAGGCTTACAGCTTTAGCAGGAGTTGAGTATCATAAAAACATATGCAAAGTAAAGACATAATTTTAAAAAGAGTGATAGCGAAATAATTTATTCAAGACAAACATATGCAATGCACTGATGATGATTATTAAAACAAATAATGTCTATCATAATTGGAGTGTTTAAACAAACAGAACAGAAATTGCAAATGAAAGTAAATCTAATGATCTAAAGATTCATCCTTCTAGCCATCCATAACATTAGCAATCCTGTTGTGATTAGGCATGGGAGCAGTGATCACATTAGGAGTTGCAGGAGTGTCGAACTCAATTTCACCAGCATCTATCATATCTTGAATCTTATTTTTCAATGCCCAGCAGTTGTCGGCATTGTGTCCAGTAGCATTAGAATGGTAGGCGCATGTAGCCTTGGGATCATAAGCTGGACTAGCAGTGTTGGTAAACTTCGGAGGATCCTTTAGGGTGATCAGCTTAGCCTTTAGTAGATGTTGTAAGGCTTGAGACAAAGGCATGTTGATCGGGGTGAATTGTCTCCTTGGTCTATCAGTTTTGCGTTGATACTCTTGTCTGGGAGATTGTTGAGATGTTGGAGTAGAGATGAGGACGGCACCAACAGACTGATTCTGATCGTTCTTATCACGGCCCCTCTGACTATGAACAACATTAGACTCATTTTTTCCATGATATGGATTCTTTGCAGCACTAGAGGATGCGCCCACTTGAATCTTCCCACTTCGGATACCACTCTCAACACGTTCTCCAGTCAAGATAAGATCAGTAAACCCAGACGAAGAACTACCCAGTAAGTGACTATAGAATGGTCCAGTTAGCGTGCCCATGAACATGTCCACCAACTCCCTATCAGTCAAAGAAGGTTGGACTCTTCCAGCTAAATCTCTCCATTTTTGAGCATACTCCTTGAAACTTTCTTTAGGACCCATGGACATGCTTTGAAGTTGCATGCGAGTCGGTGTAAGATCAGAGTTATATTGGTATTGCTTGTAGAAAGCCACAACCAAATCTTCCCATGTACGGACGCTAGCACTTTCCAGCTTATAATACCATTCGAGTTGAGTTCCAGATAAACTCTCTTGAAAGAAATGGATCCAGAGCCTCTTATCAGCAGTGTGAGGCTGAATCTTCCTCACGTAAGACCTCAAGTGCATCTTAGGACAGGAAATTCCATCATACATAGCAAAAACGGGAGTCTTGAACTTCGGAGGAATAACGACCCCAGGAACGAGTCCTAATTCTTCAAAATCCAACCCAGGTACCTTCTGAATTTCCATACTTCTCAGACGCTCTTCCAGTAGCCTATACTTCTCATCAGCGTAATCCTCGTCTTGGGGATACTCGTCTTCTTCTTCTTCTTCTTCTTCACCATCAGAACCTACATGGCTTCCCTGATTGTTCTTGACACTGAGATTATCTCTCTCTTCATCTTCCTCATTCTTAGGGATTTCAGCATCCTCGGCCCTCCTGGGACGACCTTTGAACCTTCTTCCCAAGTTGATCACCCCTTTGGGTTTCTGAGTCTTCTTTTCCTTCTTAGTCAGAAGGGCTTTCAGTTCATTTTGCCCATTGGCCAGGTTCAGAATCAGAGCTTGAAATTCAGCATTCTGAGTTTGGAGAGCTTTGACAGATTGTTCGAGATCCATCTTTCTTACTGAAATAAACAGCATAAAGATGAGGCATTTGTCTTAATGAGACCTGTGATGCGATGTTTATGAATGATATGATTATGCATATGCAATGTTTTCAAGGACCTCGAAATTTAAATTTGCTTAAACAAGAAAGAAAGAACAAGCTTTGTTAATAATAATAATAATAATTAAATTGTTCTTTAGTTATGGTTCTTTGCCACTTTGGCTTACAAAAATAAGTATGTAAACAACTAGGAATAATAATAATAATAAACTAGAATTTCTTCAAGCTTCCCATGGACGCTTCCTCTTTGATCCAATGAAGTTGTTGACGTTCTGTTCTGCTTGAAGTAGCCTTGTGAGTTCTAACACTTGTTTCTCTTTGGCGCGGAATTGAGTCTCAAAAGTATCCCTTTCTTCTTTCAATTGGACCCATGACTTTTGTAGTTCTTCTAGATCAGTGGGCATGTCTGGATGGAGAACAACCAAAGGAACCTTTTCTTCATATTCAGGTTCAACAATCACAGGTCTAACATAAGGATATGGCATGACGAAACGTTGAGCGCGAGTGCGCACCCACCTAAGATAAGGTTCTGAGGGAAGGGAGTTCTTTTGCCCCCAACTTTTGCTATCCACCCTATACACCTTGTTCCAAGCGCGTATGAACTCTTGGCGTTGATTATGAACATCTTCTTCATAGTTGAAAACAACCCCTTCAATGAGCAAGTGATGAGGACCATCCCTTCGAGCATAACCGAATTGTCGTAGAGCTAATGAAGGATTGTAGGTGATTCCTCCTCTAATGCCAAGGAGAGGCACATTAGGGAATTTCCCACAATGATCGATGATAGTGACGTACTCTTGAGACATAACATGCCAACGGATATCTGAGTGAGAAAGTGACATGATTCTTCGAGACCATTGCATCTTTTGATCGTTTCTGACTATTGAGCGTGGAAGGTGCGAAATAAACCACCTAGCCAGCAAGGGTGTGCAACACATAAGAGTCCCTCGCTTCTTCATGACACGAGAGTGAAGGGAATGTAGAATATCTCCAAGTAGCGTAGGCACGGGGTTGTGAGTCAGAAAAATCTTGATTGCGTGCACATCAATGAATTGATCAGGATTAGGAAACAAAACCAAACTATATATTAATAAAGCCAAAACATCTTCAAAAGCATGGTAGCTCATGGCCTTCAGAAATTGTCGAGCTTTTCCAAATAAGAATTTGGCTGAGAGACCTTCTACTCCATTCTTGGTGTCCCAGTTGGAGGCGATGTCTGGCCTCCTTAGGTGAAGTGCAGCAGCAATAGTCTCGAGTTTCGGAGTGCTTTCCAATCCAGTAAAGGGCAGATGCTTAGATATAGGTACACCAAGTAAGTTTGAGAACTCCTCCAAAGTAGGTACCAACTGATAATCCGGAAAAGTGAAGCAATGATGTTCGGGATCAAAGAATTGGCATAAGACTCTCATCATATCTTCTTCAAATTGAGAGGTGACCAGTCGAAGAAGATAACCATGTCTTTCAGCAAACTTAGAGTCTCCAGGGACTTCCAAGGCGAGCTCCTTAAGCTCAGAAGGTATCCCTACAAAGTTGAGTCGTACATAATCTCTGGTAGAAAAAGCCATGTCCTACAAAACAGTGTAAATATAAATTTCTCGGTCCTTGAAATTTGTTAGTGGATATGATATGTCATGATGTTATGATGTTATGATGCCAAGTAATTAACAAACACAAGCAAGTCACACAATTGCCTTAAGGGTAGGCTTGCATGATGTTCAAAGGTATGTACCCTCCCTCCTTTCGTTTAGTGGGTTCAACCTGTCTTAAAAGTAACCAGGTTCTAGGGTGCTCATATCCTTGATCTTTCTCGTGGGCATTGTCTCAACATAGCGCACAATCGGCCAGCCAAAAACATCCCTTGAGTCTAATCTCAATGAGTGTAGCATCGAGTATCAACCGACTTTAGTCAGGAATCCAAAGCCAGCCATCTCGCTACTTCTTATAAGCCAGAGTCAAGTTCGACTAAGGTTCTAAGGGCGAATTAGTGCTCATGACACCACGCGGTAGCCAAATGTCTCCTCGATCAGATTCAAGGGCCATCAGGACAAACCAAAGCGTCGCACTAACGGTGGCCACCAGTTCAACCGTAACGATACATGTCGTACAGCCTCCCTGGTCTCATGCCACATACTTAAGGTACACTAGATCCGGGTGTAGGATCTTTCACACAACAGAATACCCAAAACAGCCCTGCAAAAGTAAAGCAAGCAAAACAAACAATAGAAAACATTTAAGTGAATCCTAAACTTTTAAGGTAACCCCTCTTTTATTCGAAAGCGTCCCCAGCAGAGTCGCCAGTTCTGTAATACGGTGAACTGACTTTTTAATCGATCGAAATGTCGCGGTAAGCAAGAGTCGCCACCGACTTTTATTTTATCCAAACAAATTCGGAAAGGCAAAAAGAAACAGAAAAAACCTTTTAAAGAAATCTAAGTTCGGGGGGTAATTTATGCAAAGGGAAGGTGTAAGGCACCCTTTGCATCCATGGTTTTCCATGGGCTCTTAATTGCTTTGCTTGCTCATTTGTCTTTAGAAAAAGTAGATGAAAGAAAAAAGTGGACTTTAGCTCGTAAATGAGCGTAGCCAGTTTTTGAAGAATTGTGAAAAAGAATATGAAAATTGAGCATTGCAAGGCAATTAGGGGCAATTACCTTAAACTCAGATAATAGGTCTCTTTTTGCCTTTCAGAATGAAAGGGTCTATCCTTGCCATAAGAGGGCAGGAAGCCTTTCGTTTGGAGGTTGAAGGGTCATCGAAGCATCCTTTGCCATAAGACTATCCCATGCCATAGAAGGGCAGGTAGTCTAAGGCAAGGATCAGAATAAGCCTTATTCGTAGGCAACCAGAGAATACCTCAGCCTTTTCCGTAGGCAACTTCCGAGGGTCGAGGTCATATTTGTGTATCGAAGGCAGCATCATTTAGGGTCGCATGACCTTTTTATCGAGGCAACATGGCTGAGGTATCCTCGAATTCGAGGGACGTGGCTTATTCTGCAAAGAACACAAAGGCAACAGGCAGCAGGCAACAGGCAACAAGGCAACAGAGAGGGTTACCCAAAAGCGTGCGTGTGTGCACCAATCACGTGATTATATTCAATTATATTATCTTGTAAATTAATGAGGCTAATTCAATTTAATAGTTGTCACTCCCTATTTTACTAACCACGCAGATAATATAAGGCAAGAAACAGTAATATGGGGAAGGGGACAATGAAACCAGCGGATCCCTTAATAGGGTTTGACATAAGTAATAACTAAACAGAAAGAATAGGAGATTAGAGTTTAGGGATACCAAACTCGTAGCTTTGGCAATCAACGAACCCTGAAAAGGAGAAGGAGGAGACAGAAAGCAGAGAGTGAGTGCATTATCAAGTTCATGGGCAAACTTCATTAACCACAAAGAAAGTAGAATAATAAATTAAAAGTAAAATAGAGAGAAGGTACTTAGCTTGGCATTTGCCTAACAGGGTTGAGGATAAGGTTTTCCTGAAGCATTGACTCTGACCATTGAGAACTGAAAGAAGAAACAACGAGGCGTGAGTGTATAGGCAGTTCATTGATATTTAAATTTAACCCTAATTTGTTAAGAAAACAGAATGAAATAAAAAGATTATTTAAACTAAATACGAGATAATACTTAGCTTTCGAATTTGATCTGATATGATTAGAGTCGGAGGTTGCCACGGAGGTAAACCCTGAAACAAGGGCAAAGGCAAAATAATGGATGTGAGTGTATGCGGTGTTCAAAAAGTAACCCTAATTTAAAAGGAAATAAAATAGACTTTAAAAATAAATAGGGTACTTAGCTTTTTGCATTTGACTTGATATGGTTGGTAGTCGGAGGATGCCTTTAGGTTAACCCTGAAAAGAGGCAAGGCAAAAGAAGAAAATATTTAGTGTATTGGAATGTTCAACGCAAACCCTGATTCAATTAATTATTGGTCTTATGACCTAATTAATTAAATCGAGGAAGAAAAAATAATTTAATCGGACAAAAGTATTTTCATGATTTTATGAATTAAAAATAAAATAAGTATAAATTATTAAAATTATTTAGACAAATTATCTAATTAAAATAAATAAAATAAACATATTAGTTATTATAAATAAACAAATACTATAAATATAATAAATATTATTATTATTATACAAAAAAAAAAAAAGAAAAAAAAGGTCGTTTAGAAAAACTAATATATATTAGTAATAATAAAAAAAAGAGAAAACAAATATATATATAAATATAAATAAATAAAAGGGTTTATGTAATTAAATATAAAAAAAATTTGGAAAAACTTAGCTGTGATCGTGTGTGGCGCGGGCCTGTGGCGTATGGTGCACCCGCAAATCTGGCTGCGTTGGATTGATCTGGTGATTGAATAAATGGCAGAGATGACGAGAGACCATGATAGTGCGTGTGTCTTAAAGCACTGGATCGCCCTGGATTTAAAACTGAAACGCGCGCTGCCCCAGCCAATGAGGACATGCCACGCAATCATCCCTGTCCTTGGTTCCGTCGTCTAAAGCCTGCTAAAGACCTTTAGTGACGGTTTGGAAACGTCACTACAAACTTCTTCTTACGAATACAGTCAAACGGCCATGGAAATTCTTCGCGATATGATGGACGAGATCGTCTCATCCTCACGATTACACTGATACCTGCAATTGCTTATAATTTTCCCTAGAATGAAAAGCCCTAATTTCATCTAACAATACCCTAACAATGGTGATAGGTCGTGAATGCACACAGAATCAAAATTAATCATCCAGAATCATTCTACATACCATAATCAATAATAATATGCATCCAAATCATATTTATATGCTATGAATCATGGAATACGAATCAGAAAAAGTTTGCGACAAACCTGGCCTTTGTGGAGGTGATTCTGGAGTTTCTGATTGCTTGTGATGGTTCTAATAGTTTCAGGGAGACTTGGAGCAAGTGAGAGGATCGATAGAACAACACCAATCGGCCTCTAACTCAGAATTCAAGTTTTGATTTTCCTTGAACTTTTGTGCTCGGATTTAGGGTTCTTTGGCTCAGAATTTCGTCCCCTTGTGCTATGGACTTGATCAGTATATATATGTGAACGTTTAGGGTTGATAAAATTGAAGAGGATCCATGTGAATCTTGAGTTGCAAGTTTTAGAAAATTTGCTTGAAAAAAATCTATGGAATCCTTCCAAATTTGGCCAACATTTGATTTTATCACCCCATACATCAAGTGCACGAAATTATATTGGATATGGGGCATAATTGGAGATTAGATTTGGTCTTTGTAAGCACTTGAATCAAATATTTGATTTTTCCTTAATTTATTTGATTTTAATCCTTTTAAAAATAGATTTAAAAATCATAATAAATCAAATAAATTATATAATTTCATGGGAAAAGGATTATGGGCCCTCAATGTCATGGGGAACAAGTTTGGATCTCAAAAGCTTAGGCCCATTAGCAAAAAATTTCAAGTTCCTTCTTATTTTCCTCTCCAAAATAGCCCAATTTTGCCAAGGTGTATCTCTCTCAATTTTTGAGGTATGGAGGTGTTCTAGGACATTTTTGAAACCTTAGAGAGTCCTTTATCCAATGCCTTTGGTCCTATATCAAAATCGTTTTCCATTCTTATTTTATGACCTTTTGAAAAACATGTCTTTTTGTTGACTTTTGAAAAGGACCTGTAATGTATGAGGCCATAATTCTTAAACCATTGACCTGTGAGCTTTGATTCTTGGATCATTGGATAGAGGAATGAATTTTCTTCAAAATGAGCTTTGGTGGGAATTTTTCTGATGAAGTATGAATATTTGGTGAATTTTCAAAGTTTGGTTGACTTTTTCAGTTCATGCCCAAAATAGTAACTCTTGACTTTTGACTTCTCTGATCTTTCCTTGCATCATCATGATCAACCCTTGATCAAATGATGATTTTAGGGTTATGAGAATGTTGTTGACCAAATATCTTGAGTTTTGACTGTATAATGACTGTTTTGCCCTTGGGAGTCGACTGTTGACCTAATCCGGATTTGAGGGACTAAATTTGCTCTGTTTGACTTGAAACTTTATATGGAGATACTTTGGGATGTTAGTGACCCTATGGAACCACCTTGAGCCATTGATTCAATGATTTTCCTCTGAATTATTCAAACCCTAGTTTAGAACTCCTGTGTGGGAGACTGTGTTTTGGAGCTTTGTCTTTTGATTTGGTTTTGTGTATGAAAAAATAGCATGGGCAAATTTTGGGGTATGACAGCTGTTTATATAGGGTGCAGTTACCGTGCATAGATAAAAATCTATGCACCATGCATAGATTATTATGGACCCTTTGATCATTGGATCAAATTTTAGATATCAATTGTTATTACTCAATACTCGATACTCACCACTCAATACTCAATACTCAATACTGGATTAAAAACATGATCCAATGGCTTATGTAGCCTTATGCATGGTGCATAGATAAAATCCTTATGCATATTAGCCAAAGCCGTTTATATAAGGTGGTGTCGAAGCTCTTGGCGGGGAGGCTTAAAGGAGTTCTTAATTCGATCATTTCCGCTTGTCAAAGTGCCTTTGTTCCCGGTAGACAATTGCTAGATGGTGTGTTAGTAGCAAACGAAGTGGTGGATTATGCAAAAAAAGAATATAGTAAGTGTATTCTCTTTAAAGTTGATTTCAAAAAGGCTTAAGATAAGGTTAGTTGGAGTTTTTTACGTTATATGCTTAAAAGGTTGGGTTTTGGGGGAAAATGGATGAAATGGATGGAGGCTTTGATATTTACTAGTAATATGTCGGTGCTCGTAAATGGGAGTCCTACGAAGGAGTTTTGTGTTTCTAGAGGTTTGAGACAAGGAGACCCTCTCTCTCCTTTCCTTTTTGTGATAGTTGCGGAAGGCCTTTCGGGTTTAATTAGAAAATCTATCGAAGTGGGGGAATTTCAAAGGTTTACTATTAAGGGTTCTTGTAGTGTGGATGTTCTCCAATTTGCGGATGACACTCTTATCGTCGGGGATGGAAGTTGGAAACATGTTTGGGCGATAAAGGCGGTGCTTCGGAGTTTTGAATTAGTTTCCGGGCTTGGTATCAATTATCACAAAAGCGAGTTGATTGGCATAAATACTAATAGGATTTTTTTGGAGGCAGCATCCTTCCTTCTCTCTTGTAAGATGGAGGATCCTAACTTTTATTTTCTTGGTATTCCTATAGGTTTCAACTCGAGGAAGGAAGCCACTTGGAACCCTCTTTTGTTAAAGATGAAGAATCGTTTAAAAGGATGGACGAACCGCTCCTTGAATTTGGGAGGTAGAATCACTCTTTTAAAGTCCGTGCTTAGCTCATTGACCATTTTCACTATGTCTTTTTATAGAATGCCTAAAAAAGTGGTCAAAAGGTTTAAAGCTTTGCAAATTAGATTTTTGTGGGGAGGAGTGGAGGAAAGGAGGAGGATTCATTGGGTGAAGTGGGAGGAAGTGACTTTACCTTTTGAGAAGAGGGGTTTAGGAGTAAAAAATATTGAGTTATTCAATTTGGCTCTTCTTAACAAGTGGAGGTGGCGAATCCTTCAAGGGCATGACGGTATGTGGTTAGACGTTTTGAAAGCTCGGTATGGAGACATATCCGCTTTTACTTTTTGTGGTGGTAAGGGTTCTAAAGGTCTTTCCTCTTGCTCCTTTTGGTGGAAAGACTTGTTTAAGGTTAGTTCTTCTTTTTCTTTGGATCCTATTATCGAGTGTAGTAATTTCTCTATTAATAATGGATTTATTACACCGTTTTGGGAATCAAAATGGTTGAATGGTACTCCTTTGCAAGAAGCTTTTCCCGTTTTGAATGAATTTTCTTGCTTGAAGAAAGTTTCGGTTGCGGCTATGGGAGGATGGTCATATGGTGTTTGGATTTGGGGTGATTTTGGAGTTTCCGAGGCTCTTTTGACTAATCCCGTTATCGTGGAAGATTTGTGCAATTTGAGGATGAGTTTGCAGGATTTTAGGGGGTGGAATCCCGAAAAAGACAAAGTGGTGTGGACCAGAAATTCCGAAAATTCCTTTTCGGTAGCTTCGTGTTATTCCTTCTACGATTCCATTAGATTTCCTTTTGGCCCTCCTAATATTCATGAAGGTGCGTTTGGTTTGATTTGGAAGTTGGAGGTCCCTTTTAAGATAAAGGCTTTTGGTTGGAGGTTGTTTCTAAATAGATTACCAACAAAGGACCTTTTGGAGATTCGAGGTATGCATCTTCCTCTTGAGAATCTTTTATGTACTTTTTGTGGTAATTGTTTGGAAAGTAGGAATCATCTCTTTTTTAATTGTGGGGTGGTTAAGAAAATTTGGGATGAAATAGCTTGTTGGGTGGGTAAAGGGGAAAGTGTTAGTGAAGAGTGTTTGTCGAATTTTATGGATTGGCACTTATTTTTTAGTGTGAATATGGTGAAAGATAGAAAATTGGGGATTATTTGGCTTGCTACTTCTTGGGCCATTTGGTTGGTTAGAAACGGTGTGTGTTTTCGGAATGAATTATGGAATGTTAACGACACCGTTTGGAATATTAAGCTTTTGGCATGGAGGTGGTCTTTTTGTGGGAATATTACTCGATCCAATGACTCTTTTTACGAGTTTTGTAAGGAGCCGTTGTTCTTCCTCTCGTAATTGTAATTGGTATGTAATTTTCTTTTGTCGGTTTTATCCGTCTCTTTTGTAATCGGGTTGGAGAACCCTTAGTTCTCCCTTTTATAATATCTTGATTAAAAAAAAAAAAATCTGACCATAAGTCATGCTATGAAAAATAAACATTTAAACTAGTATGATAATAAACTCATTTTACTCTTTTCATGATATTTGAATTTGCATACATGATAAGAAACTTATTAACTATTAAACAAAGTGAAATTTTATCAACTGCATAAATAAATGGAACAAAACACACATTTTACAATGTAACAAACAGTCTTTGAAGGAAGATGGTCGGCATTACCAACCTCCTTTGCTTCCAAATCTTCAGAAACCCTGTTGATTAGCTTTTCTGCTACACACTTAAAACCGGATGCCTTGTCAATAGAAAATAGAGGGCCAGTAGGCCGTTGACCTCTTTATTTCCTACAAAGTCATTTTTCTTTTAAAACAAACACACAAAATGGCATTCAAATAAAAATCAAAATCTCATATGAAAAATACATAATAAAAATACAACTTACATGCAGTAACTACAGTTACAGATGTCTTGGCATTTTGGGCAAATCCAGTCAAAATATCATCCTCATTTTTCACTTCACCATATCTAGATTCAACATACAGATACTTTAAGTATATTATAAAGCGAACACATAATAAATTATTCTATCCTTGTACTATTAATAAAATAAAACTCTACTACAAATAAAAATCAAAAAATAAAACAAACCTATTCCGGAGGCATTTGTCACAAAATTAATTAAGGACACATAGCTTTCCGTTTTTAGGATTCTTACATGTAGCCGCAATGTTGTTTGTTTTTTTCCGACACTTCCATGTGAAAATCCAAGTAAACGAACACATTAGCATCAAAATAATTTTTTGACCGAGCTAGGTCACAAAATTTCTATCTAACAAATTGGAGTAATTGTCAAAACATCATTTCCTACAAGCGATCAGTGAAGACCTCGTTTTTCATATAATTTTCATAATAAATCCTATACTCATGAAAAAAAAAAAAACATCTCAAAAAATGTTATGCACAATTTATAAAAGTAGAAAATGACTAACATTAAAATTTTCACAATCAAATAAAAGATTTACATTTATGTTCTAAACACACTTTTTGTTGAACATTTGTGTTTACGCTCACAAGTGAGTGTCACACACACCCATCTTTCCATGCACTTTCTTTTATAAAATAATTTAACTTTCTTAATTCTTTTGCATATTTAACAACTACAGCTCATAAAAAATTACTATACAAATACCAAAACAAACACAATACACAAGATTTACATAAATTTAAATATGAAATATAAAACAATATCGTGCACTAGATAAATGAAAATAAAAGAACAATGAGCTAGTAAAAAACTACCATGAAATAAATGTTAGAAATCAACCTGATGACAAGTTTTTCCATTTTCAACGGTTGGAATTCTGTTCGCATCGACTTCATTTTCATTAATTTGTGGTGAAAAGAAATCAATTTCCATGTTTGTAGTGGGAGGAAACGATCGAATTGGAATAGCGAACATTGTTTTAAAATCGAGATAGAAAATTGAGAGATTAATTGGTGAATTCACAAAAGTGGCTTTACACTAAATATATGGGGAGTCTAATGATTTAGAGATGTGGTAGAAAAAGGAACTTATTATTAAATATAAATATTTTAAGATTTTTATAATTGTGTACATCTGAATCAATGTTTTTCAGTGAATAGTTTCAAAATCAAATGATGTGTCATTTTGGTTTGGAATAAAAGGATTTTGTTGTAAAATAATTTCCATTTCTATAATATTTTTATTTTTATTATATAGTAATAAATATAGGTTTGTATAGTATTATTAAAATCATAGTATTGAAATAATTCACATTCAAGGTATCTTAAGTAAAAAAAATAAAAAATTCAAGGTATCTAGAAAAAAAATTAGCATTCATGAACTTTCATATATACATTTTTATAATGTTATCATGTGAATAGATTCAAAATCAGATCATTGTGTCTTTTTGGTTTGGAATAAAAGGAATTTTTGTAAAACAATTTCATTTGTAATGTTTTTATTTTTATTATAGAGTAATAAATTTAGATTTTAATAACATTATTAAAACCATAATTTTAAAATATTTAACATCCAAGGTATCTATATAAAAAATTAGCATTATGAACTTACATATATTAGATTTTTAAGATGTTATTATGTGATCGACTAGCTTCAAAATCAAATGATCTGTCATTTTTTATAATAAAAGGAATTTTGTAAAAGAATTTTCAGTTTTATGTTTTCATTTTTACTATGTACTAATAAATATATATTTTATAATACTATTAAATTTATAGTTTTAAAATAAATAGCATTCAGGGTATTTATAACAAAACTAACATTCATGAACTTACATATATTACTTTTATTTGAAATCTGAAATAATCTAATATTGATAAAGTTTATTAAAAAGAACTATAAAATCAAATATGTTAGTGATCTCTCTAAATATAATATTTTTTCAGTTTTATTTTCTTGTAAAGATTGTCATTAAAGTTTGATATTTGCAAATTTTAAGTTTTTTTTTTTAATGAAAGTTCACTTTGCTTATTTTAAGAGACTTCTTAAAATAAATATTCCTAAGATTCTTAAAATATTATTAATTTAATAAATTATTTAATTTATATTTATTAATTTATTTATAACAATAGATTAAAAATTAAATTATTAAACTAAAAATTAAATAATTAAGTTATTGAATAATTAAATAATATTTTAGAGCTTTAATAATGATATATCGTCAGAAAATTTAAAATATATTTCACCTAAAAAATAGTATATGTATTGTAGCGGGGGAAAATTGAGATCAAAGTCATTAATTGACTTGACTCATTATTTCAGTGAAAGTCGCCACCGCGCTTTATTGTTTCCAAAGGAAATGGGAAAAGAGCGAAATAAACCCAAAAAGATGTTTTTAAATAAAAATAAAAAAAGAGATCTTAGGTACGGGTGTTGATTATACAAGGGGAATGTGTTAGCACCCCTCATATTTGTGGTATTCCACAAGAACCTTTTTAAAAATATGTTTTATTAAAAAAAAATATTTTGTGCAAAAGAAAGGATTTGTTTGATTTTTAAAATAAGTTAGGCAAGATATTACATCTTGTGCCTACATACCTCCTCGGTGCAATGGAGAAGTTAGAGCTAATGTAGTTTCACTTATGGGGAAAAAGGGTTTAAAACTGGATAGACACTTTATCGTTAAAAAAGAGAATACTCAATCAATTATCTTGAACATGAGAACAAGTGGACCCTTTGCATCACAAATGAAGGAAGGACTCCAACTTGGATAAAATCAACAAGTATGCCACTAACTCCTTCAAGTAGAAAAGGTTCCATCATATCAATCAATATCAAGACTTTGGGGATTTATATCTCACCACAACAATTAATCATGTCTAAACTTTGAAAGAAAAGCCACTAAGGGCAAAAGATATTTTGAAAAAAAGATTTTAAAAGAGTTTGCAAACATAAGAAGGTTTTGGAAAAAAGGAGAAGATTTTGAAAATCTAAGAAGGGGGAAAGAGATGAAGAGGCTATCCTAAAGCATAAAGTAAAAGCTAAGGAAAAGAATGATCTAACCAAACAAGAAGTCAACACTTGACATTAAGAGTCAATGTAGATTTCCCATCCTTTGGACTACCATAACTAAACATACATAATACCAACTGGGGATCCAGATGAACTTGACATCTTCTTATACAACTTTGCACAAAGCCTTGGAGATAACATCATGAGAACTTGAAAACTGAGCAGGGTAACAACTATGTTCAGATGTATTCTTTATCACAATGTCTTGGAATTAACCATCAAGGACTTTCAAAGAATCACCTGCATACACAAAAAGAAAATAACCCAGTGCCTTGGAGTGAACTCTAAGGACTTTCAGACAAACAAAATATGATTAAAATAACAAGGACTCAGATGAATCTCCAAAGTGCCAAGGTGTAATACGGTGAACTGACTTTTTTGAAATGTCGCGGTAAAGCAAGAGTCGCCACCGACTTTTATTTTATCCAAATTAAATAGAAAGGCTAAAAGAACAGGAAAAACCTTTTAAATGAAAACTGAGTTCGGGGGGTAATTTATACAAAGGGAAGGTGTAAGGCACCCTTTGCATCCATGGTTTTCCATGGGCTCTTAATTGCTTTGCTCTTTCAGAAACCAAAAGTTTAGAAATGTAGAAGAAGAAGAAATAAGGACTTTAGCTCGTAAATGAGCGTAGCCTTATGAGTTTTTAGAAAAAAGGTAGAAAAAGAATTTTAAACCAGAGCAAAGCAATTAGGGGCAAATTACCTGGTTAGATGAAAAATGTTCTTTTAGCCTTTCAGGGTTATCCATACCATAGGAGAGCAGGGAAGTCCTTTTATTTGGAGGTTAAAGGGTCGTCGAATCATCATT
This sequence comes from Vicia villosa, assembly GCF_029867415.1. Lineage (NCBI taxonomy): Eukaryota > Viridiplantae > Streptophyta > Magnoliopsida > Fabales > Fabaceae > Vicia > Vicia villosa. Next base: position 169,433,222 of record NC_081181.1, read on the forward strand.
CGCCACAAGACTGTCCCTGCCATAGAGGGGCAGGTAGTCTAAGGGAAGGATCAGAATAGCCATTTACTTTTAGGCAACCGGAGGATACCTCAGCACTTCGTAGGCAACTTCGAGGGACGAGATCATATTAGCGAATCGAAGGCAGCATCATTAGGGACTTATGATCTGAATGAACTGAGGGCAACATTGCTGAGGTATCCTCGTATTCGAGGGACTTAGCTATTCTGCACTGAAAAACACAAGGCAACAGGCAACAGGCAACAAGAGAGGTACCATAAAAGGTGCGTGGGTGAAACAATCACGTGATCAGATTCGAAATAATTTATCTTGTAATATTAATGATTCTAATTCAATTCGGGGTTACACTCCCTAAGTTACTAACCACGCAGTTAATATAATATAACAGTTTTAAGTGCCTCCAAGGCCACACAATACAACCAGAAGCAGTTACATAATAAATTATGGGGATGGGAAAAAAAACAATAATAAAACCCCAGTAAAGCAATAAGGGTTTACATAAGTAATAATAAAAGGAAAAGATAAATTAGGTTTTAGGGTTACCAACTAATCGAGCTTTGACCGGTTGGTTAACCCTGAAAATTGAAAAAGGAAAAATAAACAGAAGAGGGTGAGTGTAGGAGGAGTTCATTATCATTTGAAGGTAAACCCTAATTTTAATTTAGAAGGCAAAAAATAACAAATATTTAAATAAATATAGAATTAGAACTCAGCTTTTGATCTGATATGGCGCGTAGGCAGACGAACCCTGATAACCCTGAAATGGTAATCTTGTGTGGCTGAGCTGTGATGGTCCATGATGGATTGGCAGGATGATATGCACTGGATCTGAGGCTGCAGTGATCCTGACGGCTGAATGTTGGGGGTCCACCAAGGTCCTCGCTGGGTGTGTTGTATTGAATCATGTGATCAAATAAATGGTGAAAAATAAGATTGCAAGACCTGAGGATCGAACTTAGGCCCTGTCACTCACCAAGATTCCTCATGCGCTTTCCACTATACCAAAGCTCGTTTGCTTTTAGTTTAATAAACAACAAGATAAATATATAAAAAGCAAATCCACAACTCTCCCAAAGCAAATGCGCGCCCAGAATATTTGAACCGGGCCAATGGTTATTCGCCACGTAGGCTTCTTCTTCATGCATCCGTTGTTTTAGCTATAGCTATAGCGACGGTTTTTTCAGCCATGGCTATAGGACCTGAAACTCTCAAAATCACGGAAAAACAACTATAAACAAGATATGAGAACATGATTCGATTCAGAATCATCTCCTGAATACAACAGTAGCATTGGTTTCATTCAATTCGTCCTAAAACTAAAACCCCCAAAAGAGCATCTTCGAACCCTAACAATGGCAGGTTGCTATTCCTATACCAAAACTTGTAATTAATGATTCAAACACGCTCCAAACATGATTATGAACATGAATAAACAATCAATTTATGTAAATAAAGCATGAATTTGCAAAATCGAAGTTTGTAAAAGTATGGCCAAACCGTGAACGAATGGTGTCGATTCTGGGGCTTCTGATTGTTGGAATAGATGTGCTCTCGTCCAGAAAATGTCAAGGGATCAATTGGAATACTTCCCTTGGCCTGAATTGAGCTGCAACTTAGAAAACCGAATTACTCTTTTTCTTGAAGTTTTGAGAGCTTGATCAGGATTTTTGGGGCTGCAAGAACGTGCCTCTGTGTCTGGAACAATTAGGTACTTATAGGAGAATCAAATAGGTCAATAAAATTGGCTTGAATCTATGTGAATCCTTGATTTGCAATTTGAGAAAATTTGATTTGAGATTCTTACTAAACTTGTCCAATATTTGATTCAATCACCTTTAATTCTAAATTGCACCAATTTTGAGTGATTATGAGGCATGATATTTGATTGGATTTGATTATGTTTAGATTCAAGACAAATTCTTTCATAAATCTTTGACTTTTCCTTAGTTTTATTGATTTTTAAATGAATAAAAATTCTCATAAAATTAACTAAAGCCAAATAATTTCGTGGCCAATGGATTGTGGACTCTCAATATCATAAGGAAGGAGATTGGGTCTTAAAACCATGGGCCCATTTGCAAAGAAACTTATTTTGAAGCCTTTTTCTTCCCATTTTTCTTCTCAAATTTGTCCAACTTTGACAAGGCATATCTCCCTCAATTTTTAAGATATGGAGGAGTTCTAGGACTTTTTGGAAACCTCAAAATGTCCTATACAAGCCACTTTGGAAGATTTTTTCCATTTGAAGAATTTATCTTGATGATATTGGCTTTGACAAAAAACTTCTTTTGGTTGACTTTCAAAAAGGACATATAATCTTTTGCCCCATATCTCTCAAATGAAGCATTTTTAGACTTGGCATGTGAGAGACAAATTTGTAGAGAATTCAATTTCCTTCAAAATGAGCTTTGGATGGAAAATTTCCAATGTTCCATGTGAGAGTTATGGCTGGTCAAAGTTCAGTTGACTTTCTCCCATGTAAACCCTAATTTAGAAACTTTTGAAATTGTTGATTTCTGATCTTTCCTTGATGAACCATGATCAATTCTTGATCAAATGGTGAATGATACTTCAAAATAAGGATTTTGACAAAAAATCAGGAGTTTTGACTGTACTTTGACCACAGTTGACTTTTAAGTCAATTTAGTCGACTGTTGACTTTCGGAGCAATTGAGTGATCAACTCTTTGAATTGAGCCTTGAATTTAGTCATGGAGGTAGCTTGAAACATCATAAACCATATGAGATGCATTGGAGCTTTTGTTTCATTGATTTTCTTCAGAACAACACAAACCCTAGTTTCTTGAGCTTTTGTTTAGGAGGGATGTCTTTGAGCTTTGTTCCTTGATCTGAGTTTGTTTTTAGAGAAATGAGATGGGCAAATTTTGGGGTATGACACAAGGTCAAAATCCTAATTATAAGTCCATCCTCCAAGCTTAGGGAAAGATAGCCAAAGTTCAGATCCACATTAAGTCTTTTATGGTTTAAGTTAATTATTAGTATTTTAAGTATAAAAGTAAAGTATGGTCCAAGTGGACAAAAGAAAAAGTGCATAAACATAAACATATGTCCAAATAGACAAAAGAAAAATTGCATAAACATAAACATATGCCCAAGTGGACAAAGGAAAAATTGCATAAACATAAACATGATAATGAATGATAAATGATAAAGCATAAAAAAAAAGAGCAATATAATAAAGAGCGTAAAAGTAAGGTTAATTTTTTATGGTCAATTATTAGTAATTGGTGATCAATGGTGAGTGAATGATGAACTTGATTTCAAAGTCAATGAAAAGTTATCAGAAGATTGATAGAATCAAAGCAACTATACGATAAGTTTTCAAAAGTCTTGAACCAATTGTCATACAATCTCTGCCATTTCTTATCTTTTTCCGATTAAGGGGCAAAATATAGCGCTATTTTAAGCAATCGCCAAGTAACTTATATAGAAGTCACCCTACAACGAGGCCGGTTAATAACAATTTGAATGCTAATGCATGCGAGAGAAACGATATGTCGATTACTTTCCGAAAGCAATGACGCACAAAAAGAAAAGAGGTAACAGTATAATATTCATCGAGAAGTCGAAAGAATTCCAATGATATCAAAGATTTTCATCGACCAAAATAAAAGAGATGAAGAAAAAGATAGAATCACATTAAAGATTCCTTCCATCTTCAAGTTCAATCACTTAATATTGTGGATTAAAGCACTAAACATATCATTAACTCAAAGCACCAAAAATGAATTGAATAATTCACTTTATAATAGATTTGAATTAAAGAATGTTTATCCAACTTCATCAACACCCTAATTCCATTGAATTTGAAGAGGAATTAGACCTCTAAATTTGCAATTCAAAGCGAATATCAAAAGAAAAAAAGTAGAAGAAGAGGAATTTCCAAAACAAGTTAAAAAAGGCAAAAAAAATAGCATTCTGTCAGCGTGAAATCGATTTAACCTGGAGGTAAATCGGTTTCACCTGATGCATTTTTCAAAATCTGCGCAAAAAAACAGTAGGGAAATCGATTTACTCCAGAGGAAAATCGATTTCCTCTGTGCATTTTTCAGAAAAAAAGCATCTAAAGGGAGAAATCCTTGCTCAAACATATTAACAAACACCTTATGATCTTGATTGCACTTGTACACAAAAATATCATCAAACCATGAGCAATTACCACCATAGGAACCACATAAATGTAACAATCAAGATCCACAAAGTATCACATCTTGAAGGATGAAAATGGATCAAGAAACCTATTGAAATCAACTTCTTCAAGAACAAATCTCCAACAAGCCTTGATCTACCAAGAATTGATGAAGAAAAAGTGTTTGGATGAAGGTTTAGCTCAAAGATTAGTAAGATTCAATGTGAATCTCACTAACTTTATGAAGACGAGCTTTGAGTGAAATAGGTTTTAGAGAGGATTGAGAGAGTATTTTGCAAGAGTGATTTTGGCTATCAAAAGCTTCAAGAGATTTTCTTGAAAGGTGAGTTTGGCTATCAAAAGCTTCAAGAGATTTTCTTGCAAGGTGAGTTTGGCAATCAAAAGCTTGTGAAATGAATGAGAGGAGGCCTCTATTTATAGAATAGGGAGTGAGGGTAGTGGCAAATTGGTAATTGTCTTTTGGAGATTAATTTGAATTTTATTGGTAAAAAAATGGGATTAAAATGGGGTTTATGAAGGAAATTAATTATGGTAATGTGGAATATTGGTGATAATAAAAAATGATCAAAGAAATGGGATTGGTGTCAAAAATGATCAAGTGATGCACATGTCATCAAATGAGGGTGTATGATAGAATTTAATCATGATGAGGTATGGAATTATGAGATCAAGAATATTCTCCCAGTAAATGAAAATAGTGCCAAATATCACTAAACGTGAGAATTGCCCTTTTTTAGCCAAATTTGCTGCACGAAATCGATTTACCCTAGAGGAAAATCGATTTCCCATTGCTCAAAGTGAAATCCTGGCATAAAATGCAGCATGGAAATTGATTTACTCTAGAGGGAAATCGATTTACACAGTGAAAATGGCCAAAAAGCCTTGTTGGTTGGATGTTTTGGCTTGGTACCTACAAAACACAAACATACAAAAGGAACAAAGCAATATTTTTTTGGTATTTTGGTTAGTATAACATACAAGCTAAACAAATATAGGTGCTTGATGGTCCCCCTTAAAGATGAAGTGAGCACAACACGAAAAATGAAACCTCAAGATTGTGATCTTGATTGACGATTGAAATGCAAATGATGTAAGACCTTAGGGTCAAAAATTGGGGTATGACATGTATGGTAATGATTACCAATCTAATTATTTCCCATTATCTATAATTAGAATTAAATAGAAAAAAATATTTGCTCTCACATTTCCTAAATTATTAGTTTCAATTAGGGTGGGAATACTTCAAGTTCAACTCAGTCTTTCTTGTTTGATAAAAATGTCAGGCTCATACATTTTTAAAAGCTAGAGACAAACGACTGCGGAAGTAGAATTAGATGATTGTGAACTTATACCTTGTGAACCATCAAACGAGGTATGATCGATTCGTGGCCTCGTAGCACTTCCCCTGATCCTCTCACGTTAGACATGATGTGTTGAGATACACGGCCGAACCTAATTTTGTCTGGTTTTTTTAGTCATTGCACCTATAATAAAACTAGCAAGTCACATAAAAAAATTCAACCAAAATGTATCCAGTCATAAATCTAGAGATACATCTTCGAAAACAATTCAAACATAATTCAAAAATGCATCTCCGAAAGAACGCGTGATTTTTAGCACTGACAAAAACCCTATTGTCGCCCTAACCTCTAACCAAATGGAAATGCATGTTTATATCAACTACCTATTTCAATTGTACTACTATGTAATGCAACTTAAATAATCTATGCTACCTAAAACATCATTTGAAACACAACAAAAAAAGAATGAAATGAGAAAGTTACCAAAGAGTTATGGACGAGAAGCTTGAATTGAGTGAGTAACTTTACACTAACTGAAGTAGAATGGAGTGAGTAAACTTGATAAAATTGTTTATCTAAAATTGTTTATGGCAGTTGCACACGACGACAAAAGTAATGTCTTTCCCATTGCCTTCGCTCTGGTTGAAGGTGATATTGTTTGTGCTTGGAGTTTCTTTCTCATGAATCTCAGAACACACGTTGCTCCACAAGCGAATCTCTATTTAATTTAGACATACATGCTTCTATTGAGAGTGCTTACAATAATCATGATAACAAATGGCATAATTGTTAGGTACCAAAAAATGTTAATATTTAGTATAGTAATTGGTGCTTTTCAACTCTATTTCTTACAAATTCTTGGAAAAACCCCTTGTTTTAGTGTAAATAGTCGTATTATAATTTAATTGAGTAAATCGTTTCATTTTTTGGTAAGAAAATTCAGGTTTAGGTATTTTGTGGAAGCTTAGAGCATGGATTGGCCAAAAATTGGATTTCAAGCAAAATAAGATAAAAAAACATGTTATAGGGCAGGCTTAGCGCATTCATAACACAAGGATAACTGGTTGGACAGAGATTTCGGCGCTAAGTCCTAATTTGGCGCGCTTAGTGCGCTATGACGGTTTAAGTTTTTCTAAGTGGAAGCGCGCTTAGCGCGCAAGAGCGGGCTAAGCGCGGTCTGTGACTTTTTCCACACTATATTTATACTTCCATTCAGATATTTTGGAGAAGAAACACACACTTTTAGAGAGAAAAATCAAAGCAAAAACATTGTATAAGGAAAAAATCAAATAATCAAAGCCGGTTTCACATCAATAGTCGAGAAATTGTCGTTGATGCTTGATCATCTTCTCTTTTTCCTTGTTCTTGAAGTTACCATGTCTATGGAGAGCTAAATCTCTCTTGTGTCAATATTAGAGGTAGTTCACTTATAGATTATGTATTTCTTTTGATTTTTTCTGTATGAACTTGGTTGATGATCAATACATGGTGAATATTTTGTTGTTAATGTTATATTTGTTGACTTGAATCATTATTGAGAGTTATTTTCAAAACATGACCTAAAAAATATTCATCTATCAAGGAACAGACTCTAGAGATAGATTTATGAGTTGATAATCACTTTTATCAAGCTTTAAAGATTATTATGTTGATTGTTGGCATGAGAGATCATCTAGTGATTAATATGATAATACTCACGATATTACTTTAGTGATAAACGGTTTTGAAAGGATACATGATTATATTGCTCATTAATAAGTTCATACGCTTCATTAATCATATATATATATATATATATATATATATATATATATATATATATATATATATATATATATATATATGTGAAATAGGTTAACAAAATCTAATCTTGACACGTTTTCTTACAAAACTCTACTTTTTATCGTCATTAACTAATTTTCATGCAATTGTTACTTTTCGTTACCAAAACCTTTCTAAAACCCATACTCAAAACATTATTAACTATAGAACGACAGTAATATCGCACCAATCTCTGTGGAAACGATAATGTAAATACTTACCCTTTAAAAGTGTTTCAAAAATAATTCTCATTCCACCTATGTCTATTGCATTATACATATCGCACAAAATTTCATACATGCAATCAGAGACAAGAACCTTCGCAAAAAAGTGGTGAATGCAAGCTATGCTCTAACTTAACCATCATTTCTATATTATCGTGACGAGATTAGATTTTTAAATGCAGATGCTTTAAGGTGGGTGGATAACATTCCTTGTGAGAAGTGAACAAGGGCATTTGAAGGAGGATGCCGAGGGGGCAACATGATAACAAATCTTGTGGAATCCATAAACGATGTCTTCAGAGGCTTTAAAAATCTACCAATAACTGCATTGGTGAGAACAACCTATTTTAGGTTGGCATCACTTTTTGCAACCAGAGGCGAAAGATGGAGTCAGTGTTAAGGTCGGGGCAATTATTCATTGAAAGTTGTATGAAGTGATGAGAGCAGAAAATATCAAAGTTGGCACACACGCGGTTACAATCTTTCACTGTCATAGACACACTTTCAATTTACAAGAAACAATGGGCCACAATGAGGGGAAGCCAAATTTAGCCTATGTTGTTAGACTAAATACAGGTTGGTGCAATTGTGGCAAATTTCAGGCCTTCCGTATGTCTTACTCTCATGTAATTGTGACATACACATATACTCACCAGGACACTTACAACCATATATCCTACGTTTACAAGATCATTAACGTTTTTAATCTCTATAACAATAGCTTCGGAGTGGTAGCAATGGAGGAATATTGGCCTACATATTAAGGGGACATAGTTTGGCACAATGATGAGATGCGAAGGAAGAAAAAAGGTCGCCCCAATAACATGCGTATTAGAACAGAGATGGATACAACTGATAAAATGATAAGATTATTGATCGGTAAAATAGCAAGTGTACTATTTTGCCTCTGTAGTAATAAAGATAAAATTCCCCAAATGTCGAATCTCAAGGACTGCTTGACGATATAGAATTTTATCAATGTTTCGATTAAACAAAAGTTCCAAGGGGTTTTGATTGGTTTAGAATGAAATTGCAATTAAAGTAAAGAAATCAAATATTGAAATGATGAACAGAGATAGGTAGATTGCTAGGGCTCGGTGAATGATTATTTTTGTAACAACTTTCCTTCTCAATGCAACAACATAATTTTCATCATTGGTTACCGGTTCTCTAGAGTATCTAATCCTAAGGCCTTAGTGAAAAGATCTTTGACATCACATCCCAATTACTATGTCCATACGTAATTACGGTAATGATCAAGCATTCCAATAACAAGAATTTCCGGTTACGATAAAATATCCCTAGTCCTAGGTGATATTTGTTACCATATGTTCTTACTCAGGTTAACAGACAATTGTTGTCCATCTTAAATTATTCATAGAAATTCAATATTCGTTTTTCTTACGGTTAAAGCATTAAGAATAGACAAAAAACAAATCCATGATTATGAAAACTAAATTGTTATTGCATCAAGTATATAAAGTCATTATATTCAGAATCAGGGTCACCCCTAGCAATGGGGGGTTTATCTACTCATAATAATAACAAAAAACATAGTTTGGATTGTAGACATTACAGATAAATCAAAGGAATCAGATCTTCAATGGCAAAAGCTCATGGAAATCTTCAATCCTTGCATAAAATCTAAGTTCTCCAGCCTTCTACAGTGTTTTTGTCTCCAAAATCGTCCAACCCTTGTCCCAACGCGTTTTCCTCCTTTTATTTCAGCGTTTCTGGGCTTTTCAGACCAAAAGGCCCATGACAGCACGTGCACACACGTGTGGGGACGCGTTTGGGATAGTGGGACGCGTCCCGAGACGCGTTTGGGACAATGGGACGCGTTCTGGGACGCGTCTGGGCCAGTGGGACGCGTGTGGGGACGCGTCTGGCATGCATGCGCAGTCAGGGACGTGTCTGGGGACGCATCTCAGCAGCAAATGGCACTTTTCACTTCCAAACGCATCTGGGGACGCGTGTTGGCAGCTGATTGCACTTTTCTTCAATTTTGCACTTTTTCGCCCTGATTTCTCCCAATTCATTCATCTGAGCCTACAAACACTTAAACACAAAACCAAAGCATAAAATGACGAATAATGCAATAAAACACTAAATGAAATAAATCAAAGACAATTAAAAACAACGGTAAATAAATGTGTAAAAACCACTGATCAAACTCCCACAAACTTAAATCGTTGCTTGACCTCAAGCGACAATTACACAAGAGACTGGACATCACAGCATAACAATATTCATACGTGAGATTTCTGTTTCGATTGATCAAGAGACAGTTAGTCCGGCCTTCACATGACGCGAAGAGTTTCAGCTAGAATATTTAAAACCTTAGCTCCCCTTTCAGATACCTCTCTAACTATGCTTTGTACTTATGTCTCTTTCCGATTTTCCTCCTTTTTCATTAGGACAATCAAATTAAGACAATGAGAGTTTGTGATGATCATCACATGCATAAGACTAATCAAGAATTCTCTTCTTTTTTTTTCCTGGCACCAAATGAGCAGCATTTGCTACTTTTATTTATCGATGAAATTTTCAAACTTTGCAGTTATATATTGTCCTTATTTGGACGAAGTTTGCGGATCAACTTCCTTTGGGATGAATAACTGGGTGAGGGTTACCCAAATTAGAGAGCCGGTTTCCTTTTACTGCATTTTCATCATCTGGTGCCAACTTTATTTACTTCTCAACTCATCATACATGCATGTGAATCTAAATTATGCCAGACTGTATAGAAAAACTACTTAAGGAGTACTTCTCAGGATTTAAGCACTATGGTATAAATATACACGTTAGACTCATATCTCTTTTTAGGAAACCAATGGTGTTCAAACAAACCCCTTTTCTGTCACATTATTCTGAACTTCCTATCCTCAACAACCATCCCTTCATCTCTATATACTATTCTCGATTTCTTTTGAAATCTAAAACTCTTATAAAAAACAAAAAAATTGGTCAAAATTTGGGAAGAATTCAATTTATGGTTTTACACATCATACCAATAACGTAAAAAGAAAAATGCAAAGAGTAAAACCTCCCCCAAACTTGAACTAAACATTGGCCTCAATGTTTCAGAACAAGCTTGAGAGATGTGACTCACAGAGGGTATTGCAACTCCAACGACCACTTTCTAGCTTTCACCAGGGAGGCCCTCTTTTATTTCCTGAAAACAAAACATAACAGACAAATAGAAAATTTAGTTATTAAAAGTGTGGGTTACCTCCCACGAAACGCTTCGTTTAACATCACATGGCTCGACGGTCCATTACCCTTTATTATGGATGGTATTTCCTCTTCCAAACCTTGTTGCTTGTCACCTCTGTAACCAAGAACTCATGAAGATGAAAAGTATGGATCACTTTTCTTTTCAACTCACTTCCCACTTTCATCTCCTCACCTTGATTTTCCTCTTTCTTCTTCTTTTTTACTTCTTTAGCCACCTTAAGACTTTTGATAGATGCATGAGTTGGTTCCACCGGAGAGACTATGCATGAGACTTTTTCTGGGAGAGGTTTTAAACTTTTATTTTTTCCTCAATTTTGATCATACCAACAGAAGCTTGATCATGTCCACCTGCACTTTGTTTCTTGACTTCTAACATCTTCAATGTTACCTCTTCATCAAATAATTTCACCGTGAGTGTCCCTTTCTCAATATCAAAATTGCAACGACTAGTCAACAAGAATGATCTTCCAAGAAGGATCGTGGTCTCTACATCTTCAGAAATGTCCATGATATGGAAATCAACTGGGAAGACTGATCGGAAAATAGCAAGTGTACTAATTTTTACCGATGTATTAATAAAAGTGGAGATTCCCAAAGTATCGATCTCGAGGACTGCTATGGTAATATAAGTTATGACAAGAATTCAATTGAACAAAAAGCACATGGGGTTGATTTGGTTGGTTGATTAAAGATTACACTAATTTGAAATAAGCAATGTTTAAAACTGGACTTTGTAAAAAGTAAGAGAAGACATGCTAGGGTAGATGTATGAACCGCCTTGTAAGTCATGTAACCGCTATTTCATGAAAGATTCGTTAATATGATTAAGTATCGATTCTCAATAGTTATTTTCCCTAATTCCTTAGCGGAAAATCATTTGATACTCAAATTATGTTTTAATTCCTTAACAACTCAATTTTGTATCAAGAACCGTATGCACATAAACAAGAATAGACGATCACTATAGTTAAACCCTCATTCCTAAGCGATTTACTGATAGTGTTATTATTCAAACAGCGTTAAAGTGGTTTGTTCGACCTAACCTTAACCATATATCAAAAATCTATTTTCCAATAGAAAAAAGCATTAGACACTTTGAATATAAACTTAAATCATAAAACTTCAAAGTCATAAAACAACGGTAATTCGATTCATTACATAAAAGCGATTCAGGGACATCCCCCTAACATAAATATGTTTAGCTACTCATAGTAATTAAGAAAACTACAAAGGTAATTGTAAACATTACAAGAGATGAGGATTGCTTCAATCTTCAATTGCTTCCGCTCTTGATGATCTCCCTTTTCCAAACCCTTGATTCCTCTTCTCTCCTTCATAGAAATCTCTAATATGATCCAAGATGCCTCAATCCTTATCAGAATTAGGTTTTAGTAGTATCAGCTCATCATCTAAACATACGAAAGGTCCAAAATATCCTTAATGAGCTCAAGCCTTTCAAAATATGAAAATTAGAATTTTGCCTCGCGCCTGCCAACACGGGCCGTGTCCCGTGACACTGGCACCCGTGTTGGCCTTCTGCCAACATCATGGATTACTTTTTCTCCCAGGCTTGCTGACACGGGAAGTGTCCCGTGACACGGGCACCCGTGTCAGCCCACTGATACGCTCCCTTGGCTTCTTTTCATCCTTTTCTCCTGACACGGGCAGTGTTCTGTGACACGGGCACCCGTGTCAGGCCACTAATTGCCTCATTCTCTTTTGTTTGCTCCTGCTTCCTGACACGGGCCGTGTCCTGTGACACTGGTACCCGTGCCAGGCCACTGTATGCGCTATATCTTCATTTTTACTTCGACTCGCATTTGTTTGGCTCTGCATTCTTCTTATGGACTTTACCGCATAAACCTGAAACATAATTACAACCAAAACAAGCATCAAAAGCAACTATTCTACTAGAAATTAAAAATAACATATAATTGAAAAATATGAAAGAACTAAATTAAAATAAAGAACAAACAAACAACCATGTTACCGAAATCATAGTAGAAATCTCTAATATGATCCAAGATGCCTCAATCCTTATCAGAATTAGGTTTTAGTAGTATCAGCTCATCATTCAAACATGCGAAAGGTCCAAAATATCCTTAATGAGCTCAAGCCTTTCAAAATATGAAAATTAGAATTTTTCCTCGCGCCTGCCAACACGGGCCGTGTCCCGTGACACTGGCACCCGTGTTGGCCTTCTGCCAACATCATGGATTACTTTTTCTCCCAGGCTTGCTGACACGGGCAATGTCCTGTGACACGGGCACCCATGTCAGCCCACTGATATGCTCCCTTGGCTTCTTTTCATCCTTTTCTCCTGACACGGGCAGTGTTCTGTGACACTGGTACCCGTGTCAGGCCACTGTATGCGCTATATCTTCATTTTTACTTCGACTCGCATTTGTTTGGCTCTGCATTCTTCTTATGGACTTTACCGCATAAACCTGAAACATAACTACTACCAAAACAAGCATCAAAAGCAACTATTCTACTAGAAATTACAAATAACATATAATTGAAAAATATGAAAGAACTAAATTAAAATAAAGAACAAACAAACAACCATGTTACCGAAATGACCGATTTTTATCAGATAATTGACGGAGTATAAGTAAAATTGGTGACCGATCACAACCCCAAACTTAGCTCATTGCTTGTCCTCAAGCAATGCATTAGAGAACATAACAAAGGTCACCCATGAATTCATTCTTCCTCAACACAACCGTGCTATTCGCCACTCAACTTCCACCTTTCCGATCAATCTTTCTAGCTTCACGCTCCGAATTTTCCCGCTTCACTTCCACATCAAAGTACTCTTTCACCTGTAAGCTTTTTCACACTTCTCACCCATTCTCTCGGGGTTAAAGCAATGTAATTCACTCACAAGTCATTATATGCAATACCAACTTTTAAATATGAATACATTCTACTTTCATACACAAACACTTTTCACACACTTTTTGAGGTCTTTAGGTTGTAACGGGGCTTAGGACAGGTGGGATAAACAAGGAAACGAATACACAAAGGTTTTTGGGGCTCGGCAGTCATGTTGTCTTTCTTGTCCCTGTGCTTATTTTAATACGATGGGATTTAACATTGACTCTTTAACTTCACTCAATTATTCGAGTGTTTCAAATGTAACCAAGTCATTTAGCCGGGACAAGTGCATTTTTATGAATTCTATTTTTTCTTCTTTTTTTTTCTTCGGAGCATTCAAGAGCCTCCATTTTTATTTACTTTTTATTATTTTTCGCACACTTGCCCTTTTTGTATAAGGTTCACCACCCCAAACTTAGAACTTTGCACAGTTTCAAAATTCACAATGTTTATGCCGAGCAAGGGTAAAAGGGGATAATTTTTTCTCTTTGGCCAAATGGTAACATATGCGGTTTAAACACAAACAAGGGGTTAAAGGCTCAAAAGGGGGTTAAAAAAGGATAAACATAATGACGGGTGGCTAGAAAGGCTCAAGGTTAAAACAAACAACGTGCCTTAGTGTGTGTCATCATGTAGTGTCATATGAGCAGAACGTACGCAAATTCAAAGCGGTAAAGTCATACCTGACTATTCTCTCATGATGATATATTTGTGGCTTTTTGTGCTCTCACAATGTTGGGCATAGCTTACAGGATCCACAATACTTCTTGTGTAATGACGCTTCTTTTCCGGTTAGTGTGCACCAGCTTTCAATCTCGGTTCGGTGTCATCAAGTTGCGTCCAACAATTATTTTTGGTTGTATCAACTTTCAGGGATGCCTGGGATGCAAACTTGGGTTAGATCTTCCATCTTTTTACTACCACTCCATCAACCATCCGGTAAATCACATCAATCTATAACACATAGTAGACATAATAACATAGAAATACTATGAACAAACACAAATAACTGAAACTAAAAACTAAATCCAATAAACCCCCCCCCCACACTTGAACCAAACATTGACCTCAATGTTTAAATTCAAGATAGTGAGGGTGAACTCACAGAGGGTACTGCGACTCCAGCTGCCGCTTCCTAGCTTTCACCGGAGAGACCCACTTTTTTTTTTCTTTCTGAAAACAAAACAAAAAGTAAACCGCATTATTAAAACCGTGGGTTGCCTCCCACGAAGCGCTTCGTTTAACGTCGCATGGCTCGACGGTCCAATACCCTTTATTAAGGAGGGTACTTCCTCCTCCAAACTTGGTTGCTTGTCACTTCCGCAACCACAAACTTATGAAGCCGAGAAGTATGGACCACTTTTCTCTTCAAGTTACTACCCACTTTCATCTTCTCACCTTTACTTTCCACTGTTTTCTTCTTGATTTCTTGAAATACCGCAGGAATTTTTATAGGTGTATGAGCTGAGGCCACCTTAGAGATGATACTTGAAACTTTTTCGGGATGGTGTGGACTTTTGCTGGCTCCCTCACTTCTGATCATACCAACTTTAGATTGATTATTCCCACCAGTAGCTTGTTTTTTGACTTCTAACACCTTCAGTGTTACCTCCTCATCAAATGATTTAACTACGAGTTCCCCTTTTTCAATATCCAAATTGCAGCGACTAGTAAGCAGAAATGGTCGCCCAAGAAGGATTGGAGTCTCTTCATCCTCAGGAATGTCCATGATGTGGAAATCAACTGGGTAGACAAACTTGTCAATCTCTACCATTACATCTTCGGCTATCCCATATGACTTATTAATAGTGTGATCAGCGAATTTCAACTTTGTTTCACTCTCGCTTATTTTTCCAATCTCCAGCTTTTTGAAGATGGACAATGGCATCAAACTCACACTAGAACCAGAATCAATTAACACCTTCTTGAACACTCTGTCATTGATGGTGCAAGGTATTGCCACCACTCCAGGGTCTTTCTTCTTAATGGGGACCTTCCTTGCGAGCGAGACTCTACCACACTTTTCAGTCACAATTTCTGTTTCATCTCCCACTAACCTTTTTTTTGAAATTACCTCCTTCATGAATTTCTTGTATGCAGGCACATTTTCAAGTGCTTCAAAGAAAGGTAAGTTGATCTCCAACTTTTTGAGCATTGCAGTAAACTTCTCAAAGTCTTTCTCTTTTGAATCTTTCTTTGGCACTCTGGAGGGGAAAGGTAGCTTGATCTCCGGTTTAGTTTCTTTCTTATTTTTCTCTTCAAGTGGCTTAACCGGTGGTACCACTACTTCGGGTTCTTTCAGATTTTCTCTCACTTCCAGATCTACCTCTATGACTAAATTGTCATTTATTTCCTCTTCTTCTTCAGGCTCTGGTGCTTTCTGACTTCTTGTTGAGACAACATTAATTTTCTCTTGGTTTTTTGGATTTGCCACAGTTGAGCTTGGAAGAGTGCCTTGTGCCTGTAGAGTGAGATGTTGTGCTATCTGATCCACTTGAACTTCCAGATTTTTGATTGAAGTTGTTGTGTTCCTATGGTTGTTTCTTGTCTCTTCTTGATACTGAGAACATTGTCCGGCCAGTCTCTTAATAGCTACTTCCCATTCTGCCTTCTGAGAACTTGTTGATCTTTCCATGAGAAGTTTGGATGATTTTTCCATCCAGGATTATAGGTGTTAGAATAAGGATTGTTCTGCTTCAAGAACTTGATCTCTTCAATTTGTTGAGGAGTTGCAAAACAATATATAGTTTGGTGAGGGCCATTACAAATCTCACAACTGACCGTCTGAGCCGGTTGAACTTGAGCCACAGTTTGAGTCTCAACAGTCATCTTCTTGAGTCTTCTCTCGACTTCAGCTGCAATTTGGTCTTCCATTTTCACAACTTGATTAGCCAACTTTAAATCAATCATCCCTTCCGGCTGGCTTACACTACGGTCATATAATTCTAAATGCTCATTTGCAGTAATGGCTTCAATGATCTTCTTGATACCAGTGGCAGTTGTAAAATTAGATGAGCCACCGGAAGCTGTGTCAATGAGTTGCTTAGTCTTCATCTTGAGGCCATTCACAAAGTTCTGCATCTGTTCAGTTGCATCCATATTGTGAGTAGGACATGCAACTAATAATCGTTTAAACCTCTTGTACGCATCTCCAAGTGATTCTCCTTCCTTCTGTTTAAAATTTACTATGTCATACCTCTTACGGATCTACACAGAAGCAGGAAAATACTCGTTGAGAAATGTCGTCTCCATCTGTTGCCAAGTTGTAATGCTCCCAGCAGGTAAAGAGTAGAACCACTCTTCAGCATCTTCTGAAAGGGTAAAGGGAAACATTACCAACTTTTTCGCTTCCTCAGAGTGTCCTTCAATTTTTAACAACGTGGTCATCGTGAGAAATCTCTGTAAATGCTTATTTGCATCTTCATTGATTTTTCCCGAAAAAGGTCTCTTTTCGAGTTGCTGGATCGTTGAAGGGTGCAACTGAAAATGAGCAACATTGACCGGTTGATTTACTATTGTCAAACGTCCAGTTGGAGCATTTGATCCTCCATAGTCACCGAGAAGTCTCTCCACTAGAGGTGGATCTGCAGCCATGGTTTCAGACTCGGTGTCTGAATGTTCGGAATGAACCGAAATTACTTCCTCTTCTTCAGATTCATAAATTATCAGTGTTGCTTTTGATGTTTCCGGTCTTTCGTGCCTGGCTTCACGGAGTCTGGTACGCAATGATCTTTCTGGTTCTGCGTCAAAAAGAAGTTCAGCTGAGGCCTTACCTCGCATCCACAGATTAGTAAATTATTAGTAGTAATAACTAAAAACACAAAACAGAAAATTTTGGTTGCAGAGCAACAAAATTTCAGTTGAATTACAAATTGAACTTATATTTCTGGCAGTCCCCGGCAACGGCGCCAAAAACTTGATCGGAAAATAGCAAGTGTACTAATTTTTACCGATGTAGTAATAAAAGTGGAGATTCCCAAAGTATCGATCTCGAGGACTGTTGTGGAAATATAAGTTATGACAAGAATTCAATTGAACAAAAAGCACATGGGGTTGATTTGTGTCATACCCCAATTTTTGACCCTAAGATCCTATATCATTCATATCCCAATCACTAATCAAGAGCTTCACTTGGAAGTTTTGTTTATGGTGTTGCACTCACCTCATCAATAAGAGGGACCATCAAGCACCAATGATTGTTTATCTTGTATGCATATTATACTAACCCAAATACCAAAAACATTGCTTTGTTTCTTTGTAGGCTTTTGTTTTGTAGGTACCAAGCCAAGACATGCAATAAACAAGGCATTTTTCAAATTTTTGACTGAAGAAATCGATTTCCCTACTGGGTAAATCGATTTCCCTGCAGCAATCTTCAACAAAATCACATTCTGGACAGCATGAAATCGATTTCCCTCCTGGGTAAATCGATTTCCCTAGTGTATTTTGCGCCAAATTCTCTTCTGGAACAGAGTGAAATCGATTTCACTCCTGGGGAAATCGATTTCCTTAAGGCGAAATTCAAAAAAATAGAGGGGGAAGCTTGACATCATTTTGGCACCTTTTTTATTTTGATCATTGTACCAATTTTCCACCTCATCAAAATAATTCTCTTCATTAAACCCACTTAAACCCCATTTTACCACTTTTTACCATTTAATTGCCACTTTAATCACCAATTAAACACAAGCTAATTACCAAATGCAAAAAGACCAAACTACCACTACTCTTGCTCTCATCCTATAAATAGAGCCCACTACTCTCTCATTTCTCAAGCTTTGAGAGCCAACAAATCCCTTGCAATTTCTCTCCTCATCCTTACCAAATTCACCAAAGCTCTTTTTTCCTTCATAAAATTTGTGAGTCACATCTTGAACCTCACAAATTTTGAGCTAAGCCACCATCCATTTCACTCTTTTTTCTTCAATTGTTGAGAGATCAAGATTTGTGTTGGTGATTCTTGAAGTAGATCTAAGTTTTGTTCAAGATTTGGTAATTTTCATCATCCTTTTTCATCTATCATAATGTGATTCTTTTGTGCTTGTGTGTGATGCATCTTTGATGCTATATTGGTGCTAATTGATTGTAATTTGATGGAAAATTCGTGCTCAAGTTGATGTGTGATCATAAGGTGTTTGTATATTTGTTCAAATCAAGTTTCATGCTTTTAAATGTTGTTTTTGCTGAAATTTACACTGAAGAAATCGATTTCCTTAAGGCTGAAATCGATTTCCTGCTGAACGTAACTGGTTTTTTTGAAAACTGCACTATGGAAATCGATTTCCCCCTGCATGAAATCGATTTCCAGCAGGCAGAATGTGGTTTTTTGCCTTTTTTTGTGCTTGTTTTGGCTTCCTTCTTCCTACACTTCATTAATATCATTGGATCTAGGGTGTTGATAGGTTTGAAATGACCTAATCCACCAAAATGGATGAATGATATTAATGATAGTGTGAGTTGATTATCTTTTGTGTTTTCATTCTTATTTTTTTCTCATCTTATTTCCTTTTGATCGATGAAAGTCTTAACATCTTGAGAATTCTATGGATTCTTGATGAAGACTAGATCAATTTATTTTCATTCTTATATTTTTCTCATCTTATTTCCTTTTGATCGATGAAAGTCTTAACATCTTGAGAATTCAATGGACTCTTGATGAAGACTAGATCAATTTGTTTTCATTCTTATCTTTTCATCTTATTTCCTTTTGATCGATGAAAGTCTTAATATCGTGAGAATTCTATGGATTCTTGATAAAGACTAGATCAATTTGTTTTCATTCTTATCTTTTTTCATCTTATTTTCTCTTGATCGATGAAAGTCTTGATATCTTGAGAATTCTATGGATTCTTGATAAAGGCTAGATCATTTCTTCTTCTCCTTCTTATTTCTTTTGATTGATGATCTTGATACATGGAGAGTTCTCATACATTTGTCCCGACTCGATAAAAGATCAAATATGGAAGAGAATTGTATGCGGTGATTTAAGACTTGTGGAGGTATTTATCGTGTAGTCGCTATGATTTTTATCAAGCTTCTGATAAACCTCCATTGAATTTAAATTCGAGTACATCATTCACTCACCATCGATCTTCATTACTAACTTTGATAACATACTTGACAAGCTTCAAGATGGTTATCTTTAACATTTAACAACTAACTTTAATTTCCGCCATTTATTATACCGCTCTTTATATTTCTCGCTTTATCGCTTTATTTTATCATTTCATCATATTTACATTCCGCCATTTTCTCTTTGTCCATTTGGACGTTTATAATTCCGCTATTTTCTCTTTGTCCACTTGGACATATGTTTATGCTTCCGCTATTTTCCTTTTGTCCACTTGGACCATACTTTACTTTTATGCTAAAACACTAATAAACAACCAAAATCTAAAAAACACATAAGGCTCTCTTTGGACTATTGGTTACTATCCCTAGCATTTTGGAGATTCGGACTTATGGACCTAGTGCCTCTGGACTCTTATTCTGTTATTACTCTGCTGTTATTCTGTCTTTCTGGCATTGGATTGTTGTCTGTTTGTATGTGCAGGTATTTCCTTGAAAGCCCTTGATGGTTAATTCCAAGGCATTGAGATAAGGATTTTACCCGAAAACAGCCGTTACTCTGCCCAATTTTTGTCAGAACCTTAATGTGCTTAATGAAAAGTGGTGCTAAGATAATAAGTTCATCTGGATCCCCAAGTGTTAATGTGTTGGTATTGATAATTCCAAAGGATGGGAAATCTACCTTGACTCTTAATGTCAAGTGTTGGCTTCTTATTTCGGTTAGGTCGTTCTTTTCCTTAGCTTTTATTTTACGCAATAGGATAGCCTCTTCATCTCCTCCCATTCTTAAATTTTCAAAATCTTCTCCCTTTTTCAAAAACCTTCTTATGTTTGCAATCATTTTCAAAACCTCTTTCTTTAAAAAATCTTTTGCCCTTAGTGGCCTTTTTCTTCAAAGTTTAGACACCGTTAATCGTCGAAACGAGTGGTTATACCCCACGATTTTGAAATTGATTGATATAATGAGATCTTTTCCGCGTGAGAGAGCTAGTGGCATACTCGTCGATTTTATCCGAGTTGGAGCCCTTCTTTCATTAGCGATGCAAAGAACTCGTTTGTTCTCATGCTCAAGATCAATGGCTGAGTATTTCTCTCCGACGACGATAAAGTGTTTATTCGTTTTTAAAAATGTTTTCCCAAAAAGCGGAACTACATTAGCTCTGACTTCTCCATTGCACCGAGGAGGTATGTAGGCCCAAAGCTTAACGCTTTGCCGAGCTTATTTTAAAAATAAAACAAACCCTTTTTTAGCACACACACACACAGATTTTCAAAAAGGTTCCCGTGGAGTACCACGAATATGAGGGGTGCTTTAAACCTTCCCCTCATATAATCAACACCCGTACCTGAGATCTCTTTCTTGTTTTAAAAAAACAAAACTTTGGGTTTTACGTTCTTTTCCCTTTTCCTTTGAAAAAATAAAGCGCGGTGGCGATTTCAAACGGAATATTGAGTCGAGTCAATTTCATGGCTTCGATATCAGATTTTCCCCGCTACAATTTGGTAAGTTGATTAAAGATTACACTAATTTGAAATAAGCAATATTTAAAACTGGACTTTGTAAAAAGTAAGAGAAGACATGCTAGGGTAGATGTATGAACCGCCTTGTAAGTCATGTAACCACTATTTCATGAAAGATTCGTTAATATGATTAAGTATCGATTCTCAATAGTTATTTTTCCTAATTCCTTAGCGGAAAATCATTTGATACTCAAATTATGTTTTAATTCCTTAACAACTCAATTTTGTATCAAGAACCGTATGCACATAAACAAGAATAGACGATCACTATAGTTAAACCCTCATTCCTAAGCGATTTACTGATAGTGTTATTATTCAAACAGCGTTAAAGTGGTTTGTCCGACCTAACCTTAACCATATATTAAAAATCTATTTTCCAATAGAAAGAAGCATTAAACACTTTGAATATAAACTTAAATCATAAAACTTCAAAGTCATAAAACAACGGTAATTCGATTCATTACATAAAAGCGATTCAGGGACATCCCCCTAACATAAATATGTTTAGCTACTCATAGTAATTAAGAAAACTACAAAGGTAATTGTAAACATTACAAGAGATGAGGATTGCTTCAATCTTCAATTGCTTCCGCTCTTGAAGATCTCCCTTTTCCAAACCCTTGATTCCTCTTCTCTCCTTCGTAGAAATCTCTAATATGATCCAAGATGCCTCAATCCTTATCAGAATTAGGTTTTAGTAGTATCAGCTCATCATCCAAACATGCGAAAGGTCCAAAATATCCTTAATGAGCTCAAGCCTTTCAAAATATGAAAATTAGAATTTTGCCTCGCGCCTGCCAACATGGGCCGTGTCCCGTGACACTGGCACCCGTGTTGGCCTTCTGCCAACATCATGGATTACTTTTTCTCCCAGGCTTGCTGACACGGGCAGTGTCCTGTGACACGGGCACCCGTGTCAGCCCACTGATATGCTCCCTTGGCTTCTTTTCATCCTTTTCTCCTGACACGGGCAGTGTTCTGTGACACTGGTACCCGTGTCAGGCCACTGTATGCGCTATATCTTCATTTTTACTTCGACTCGCATTTGTTTGGCTCTGCATTCTTCTTATGGACTTTACCACATAAACCTGAAACATAATTACTACCAAAACAAGCATCAAAAGCAACTATTCTACTAGAAATTACAAATAACATATAATTGAAAAATATGAAAGAACTAAATTAAAACAAAGAACAAACAAACAACCATGTTACCGAAATGACCGATTTTTATCAGATAATTGACGGAGTATAAGTAAAATTGGTGACCGATCAAAGAAAAACTTGTCAACTTCCACCAATACATCTTCAGCTGCCCCATATGATTTCTTGATGGTGTGATCAGCAAACTTCAATTTTGTCTCACTCTCCCTTATCTTTCCCAAGTCAAGCTTTTTGAAGATAGACAATGGCATTAGACTCACACTAGAACCAGAATCCATTAGTACCTTTTTTAATATTATGTCCTTGATATTGCAAGGTATTTCCACTGCTCCAGGATCTTTCTTATTGATTGGTAATTTTCTTTCGGGCGAGACTCTACTACATTTTTCAGTTTCAATCTCAGGCTCACCTCCCACTGGTCTCTTTTTAGCAATCACCTCTTTCATAAATTTCTTATACAAAGGCATGTGCTCAAGTGCTTCAAAGAAGGGTATATTGACCTCTAACTTTATAAAAAGTCCAGCAAACTTCTCAAAATCCTTTTCTGTTGAATTCTTCTTTCACACTCTAGAATGGAAAGGTAACTTGATTACCGGTTTAGCTTCTTTCTTATTTTTCTCTTCAAGTGGCTTAATCGGTGGTACCACTACTCCGAGCTCTTTCAGATTTTCTCTCACTTCCAGATCTACCTCTATGACCAAGTTGTCAGCTATTACTGTTTCTTCTTCAGACTCTGGCACTTTCTGACTTCTTGTTGTGATAACATTGATATTCACTTGGTCTTTCGGATTTTTCACAATTGAGTTCGGAAGAGTACCTTATGCCTGTAGAGTGAGATGTTGTGCTATGTACCCCACTTGAACTTCCAGATTTTTTTATTGAAGCTATAATCCTATGGTTGTTTCTTGTCTCTTCTTGAAACTGAGAACATTGTCCACCTAGTATCTCAATAGCTACTTCTCACTCTACCTTCTGAGGGACTTGTTGTTGTTGATCTTTCCAAGGGAAGTTGGGATGATTCTTCCACCCTGGATTATAGGTGTTAGAATAAGGATTGTTTTGCCTCAAGGATTTGATTTCTTCAATCTGTTTGGGAGTTGCAACACAATACACAGTTTGGTGAGGGCCATTACAAATTTCACAGCTGACATGATGAGCTTGTTGGACTTGAGCCACCTGTTGTGTACCTATATTCATAGCCTTAAATTTCTTTTCAACTTTTGCAACTATCGCATCTTCAACCCGAATTTTAGAAGTCTCCAACTTCAGATCAATGAATCCTTCAGGTTTGCTAGTACACTTGTCATACAACTCCAAATGCTCATTCACAGTCATTGCTTCAATGATCTTGATAATACTAGAGGCTCTCGTGAAGTTAGTTGAGCCACCAGCCGATGTATCGAATAACTGCTTTGTTTTTATTCTGAGCCCATTGACAAACACTTGCATTTGTTCAGTCTTGTCCATATTATGAGCGGGACATGCCATTAGAGTCCTTTTAAATCTTTTGTAGGCATCTCCCAAAGGCTCACCCTCCTTTTGCTTGAAGTTCAAGATGTCGTAATTCTTTCTTAAAAATACTGATGCTGGGAAATACTCATTTAAGAATGCCTTTTCCATCTCTTCTCATGATGTAATGCTGCCCGATGGGGGAGAATATAACCACTCTTCCGCTTCTTCAGCCGAGGTAAAAGGGAACATTCTCAGCTTCTTTGCTTCTTCAGTATAAACCTCAATTTTTAACGTAGTGCTCATGGTCAAAAACCTCTGCAAGTGCTTGTTTGCATCTTCATTGACCTTTCTGAAGGTTGAGAAAATACTTAGAAGGGGGGTTGAATAAGTGTTTCTTTTTTAAAAACTTGATGAAGGAAAGATAGACAGAACACAATTATTTTTATAGTGGTTCACCTTCTCAATAAGGCTACCTCTAGTCCACCCTCAACAAGGTGATTTGCCTCTCAACAGAGGTCTTAAACCACTATAATCAGAATCTGATTACACTTGCACGACCAACTGGCGTGACTCACAATACAATGCACGAGCCAAACTGCTGGTCACTAAAAATCCTGCACAAACCAACTGTTTGTGACTAACCAACTTCTAAGACTCAACTAGTCCTAGACTTCTTTTCAAACTCCTTTTAAGATGCTCGAAACATTGGAAGTTTCAAAAATACATTTTTATCAGAGGCTTCGTTGCTGAATAATAAACATGTCTGTCTCTTTTAAAAATCATGATATAGTTAGGGAAGAAAAGAAAACAAGAGTATGAAAAGAGGTGGGGAGTTGAAAAGGTACGAGACACCTCTATTTATACTACAAAAATCATAAAACACACGGGTGCCAATTGAATTATTGACGCCACCTATTAAAAAAATACACACAAGCACTAATTAGGTTGGCAACATCAGGTGCAGACGCCAATCCAATTGGCACCATCTCTTTGACTTAAGGTGCATCTTTAACTTAAGGTGCATGGCCAATTACTCAGTAAAAGTGGAATTATTAGAAAATTATTTGAAATGTGAGTTATTTTGGAATTTTTTTAAATAGTGAGTTATATTGATAAAAAATGCAGACACCTATTCATTATATATATTTTTGTTTGACTATATCTCCGAGAGATTAGATATTGGTGATTGTTACTCTTTTTTCTAAAATACATATAAAATCTCATGGGTTTTTTTTATTTATTTTATTTATAGTTTTACATAGTTATTTATTTAATTATAAAAAGATTCAATCTACAAAATAATACACATAATGAAGATTTTACATGTAATAATTACAACTTTTCTATATATTTATCGCTAAATCATAAAAATAAAAAACAGTAAATGCAATTATTAGTATTATAAAAATAAATATTTTCAATATACTTTATATTAGAAGTAAAAAAACATAAAAAATTAGCTTCCTTTCCTAAAAAATTTCCGTTTATATCAAGGGAGACGACTTTTCAGTTTTACCAACACAACACAGCTTCTCCACAAAATTGAACGCAGCTAGAGTTTCACTTTATAAACCCTCCCTCCACATTTTCAGTCCATCGCCACTTCAATCCCAAACTTCTCTCTCTCTCACTCTCTGTTTTCAATTTTGTTGCTTGTGTATTGTATTGCCAATTCGAAACAATGTATGTTGTTCCAATTCGATGGTGTCCTCCCACTAATTCCAACATCGATTTCGATTCATCTTCACCACAAACCAATAGCAGTGACGTTGATGCCAGAGAAATTCCAGTTGTTGGAAAAACTTGCCACCAGGTTGATTTCTATGTCTCCATATATTACATTTCATTATTCCTCCTTTTTTTGTTTTTTTTTTTTTTCTAGTTAAGGGTTTAAAATTGGTGTTTGAAGAATTGTTAGCAAAATTGGATGTCATAAACAATTTGCATTGACTGTAATATCAACTCAAGAGTCAAGATTCATATTTTAATTGCATATCTTTTCTAATGCATGTAAAAACTAAATCTTTGATGGATTCTAGAGTGATGATGTGTTTCTTGTTTATTTTTTTTTTTTCTTCATGTGCCTTTTTATCATGAGATTTGGTGAGAAATGAGAACTATGCTGATAAAAAGATGACGTTTTGAGGTTTCATTTTGAAGTTTATTTTGATGCTAACATGTTTGTTTGGGTTTCCACATTGAAGTGCCGCCAGAAAACAAGGGATGTTGCTGCAACCTGTAAGAACCCGAGGAATGGGAAGCCTTGTGTAATTAGGTTTTGCCACAAATGTCTTTTGAATAGGTTTGATTCACTCGCCTTTTTCAATTTTAATTTGGTTTTATGTTTAGCACTAATATATTTTATGAATAGTTATTGTGTGTTTGCATTTTTTGTATGCTGACGGTTTTTGTATGTTGAATTTAGATACGGGGAAATAGTAAAAGAGGTAAATCTGTTGACGAATTGGATGTGTCCAAAATGCAGAGGCATTTGCAATTGCAGTTCGTGCATGTACGTTGTGCCTTGATTATGTGTTTTGAATTTAGAATTGTGGTTTTCATTTATGCAATTTTGTGTGTTTGTTTTGAAAGAAATGTGATTTGTAGGAAAAAAAGAGGTCAACAGCCTACTGGTGCTCTAGCACATATAGCCAAGGCATCCGGTTTCAAGTCCGTGTCTGAAATGCTTATTAAGAATGCTTCTGAAGATTTAAAATCGAACAATGTTAATAATGTCGATGCTGTGCCTTCAAAAGAAGCTTATTTTGAAAAGGTAAGTTCCGTTTTCCTCATATATGTTAGTTGACACCATAAGTTCACTTTATTTGATGGTTAATAAGATTTTTGTGTAAGCAATTCAAATGAATTATGAAAAGAAAAAGAAGTGTTGATTATCATACTAGTTTTAACTTTTGATTGTTATATACTGCAGGAGGTTGTACTAGATCCATCAGAGAAAACTCGGAAAGAAAACTCTCTAGGTGACATGACTCGGAGTCAAATGGATGGTCCCAAGGCTTGGGGCGCAAATGATTTTTTCTTTGATCCTGCTTCTTTGGCTTCAAATGGATGTTAAAGAATGCTTAAAAAAATCAGCATGGTAACACAAATGATTTCAAGTTCTACTTGCCCATAACGTTATTTTTCACATTCATCTTTGTGATAGTGAATATATCCTTAGTAGTGACATTGTGATTCTTTTCACTAATAAAGCATATTTCTCTTCTGCCTTGTTGGCAAGGCTAAAATAAATCAGTGATGCTGGTATGTTCCAAAGCCTCCACTCGATCATTTAAAAAGTGTCATAATCACATGTACAAGGAAATTGAATCTTAAGCATGCATCTACAAGCTTCTAAATCTAGATCAATTAGACAGCAGGTAGTTGAAGAGCTTGGCAAGTTTCAGAAACAAATTCTTGCATTACAAACTCTGCAAGATTTTCTGAAAAGCTCTTATGATATAAGTCAAAGCTACTGAACAAGAGAGGCAAAGGAAAGGCTTGGAATTCTTGAGTATTCTTGTTTTGCACCAGACACCAAATTCTGTGACAGATTAAATATAATCAATGTTAGATTAAATTAAATCTGAAGCATAAGTGATGGGGTGCATACAACTATTGTAAGAATATATCTAAATTTTAGTTTTGACACAGATTCAATACATGGTATATACATAGCAATGGTGTCTACTGTATTTTGTACACACATGACTAATGTTTATTAATAACTCTTGTTTATTTATGGTTCAATACTTTAAGTTCTTTCTTTTCTTTGTTGTTGGAATGAACTAAGTATCCTCTTCTTAGAGAAGAGTTTCCTAAAACTAAAGGAAACTCTAGCAGGATTTGTACCATGTGCTGATATGGGTATAAGGCAAACATTGTGTAAATAACCTCACAAGAAACATAACCCGATCGAGTGATTTCCCCTCTGCTGCTATCACGCTTCAAACTGTGTAGGATTTCCCGTAACTCTACATGCCCGATCGAACAACCTCCAATGCAAAAGCTGCTAGAAAATTTCCTTTATATGTTCCGGAAAACACCTCCACAAACAACCTTCAACTGGCTTTGTCCCTCCAATGTTGACAGGGATACTCTGCATATCTGTGTTTTCTCCAGCTTTTCTAGTGTTTAGAAACTCCCTTACAGTCGAGTCCGCGCCAAAATTGAATGACCTTTCGTGTCCTACCAAGAGAAAACATACAAGTTTCTAATAATATTTCTGAAGTTTACTTTCATACTTTTGCAGTTCAAGTTTAACCATTGTTCTTTTTCTTTTATTTTTGGTATGGTTTACTCCTTCCTCAGGTTCTGATGCAAAACTGTCAGCTATTACCAAACACATATATTCTTTATGAAAAGTATGAGCTGAAAGATATGTTATCATAAATGCAGATAAGTTGCCCTTATGTTTTTCCGCAGTCTTCTTCAACTCCCAAGTTAATAATTCCCTTAACATAAGTTCCTATTGTAACAAATTTTATTCCACACACATAGCAACACTAGCAGGGTATGTACCATGTGCTGATATGGTTCACCTGTTGATTACCAAACCTCGTAGTTGAACCAACAAAATCAGCTCAAAACTCACCATGAAGTTTCAAACCTCGTAGTTGAACCAACAAAATCAGCTCAAAACTCACCATGAAGTTTCAACACAGTCTATGCCAATAGATCACTTTCCAATGCCATAACAACCTTAACCACAAGATCACCTTGAGATATCTCATCTTGATAACGTGTATACAGTGTAAACCATGCAGGATTTTCCATTATGTTCCTCAAGATCATAGGTGGAACATATGAGTTTATAGTATCCCATACCGATAAACGAATTAAAACCTTGCTTTTTTGAAGCTAAATCCTTCCGCCTGTTCAGTCGTTTGACCTTGTGTATCAAATATGAGTAAGTAAATTATTTCATATTGATTAACGAAATAGTAATTATTATGAGTGTTCAAAATCAAACCGGTCCAATAAAAAACTGTTAACCGAACTAAACTGAAAACCGTAAAAAACTGCAATAGGTTCGGATGTGTTTGACTATTTAACAAAACCGTGCAGTTTGGTTTAGTTTGCGATTTGTATTTTTCAAATCAAAGCAAACCAAACAAACTGCATTATATTACAACTCAAATTTCACTTAACCTACATCCAATCCAAACTCAAACCTATATGCTTAAACCTTACTATTACAAACGAGTGAGGGTTTAGAGTGAGGGTTTTAGGAAACCCTTGCTAAGTGGCAGTGAGATAATTTTATAGTCAAGGAAAGAGTTGTGGAAAAATCTTAGAGTGAGTTAAGGAGTTTGAGTTATTTGATATATTAGAGTTATGTTTGAGAATCAAATGGGTTGAATTTGAGTTACTAATGAGTTTTATGGTGAAATTTGAAATGTTTATAGTTGAGTTTAGAGTTGAAGTTGATATGTTTAGAATTGAGCTTGAGAATTAAATGAGTTAAGTTTGAGTTATCAATATGTTTAGAGTTGAGTAAGAATTAAATGAGTTGAGTTATGGTTGTTATTGAGATTTAAAAGGATATGCTTGTAACCCATAATTTTTGAATAAAAGTTGTTGGAATTAATTGTGAGTTCTACAAGCATGCCTTGTTGAATGTTGATGGTTGGTTGATGCGGTTGATGAGCATTGTTGAGAAAATAATTATTTTAATTATTATGCTGAGTTATGATTAAAAAATGTTGAGTTATGCTGAGATTGTTGGTTTAGAGAGGAACCATTGTTGACCTTTTATTGGTGATGTTCATGATGAGTTTTAGATTCAGAGAGGAACTAATGACGGGTGGATTAATCAGTAACATACCTCTGACATTCAAAATTTTGGTACCACATGCATTGGAGTAGAGGAGATGAATGCATTGCATACATAATTGATTTGTGAATGACTATTCTTGTGGATCAATTATGTAATTGATTATCAATGTTAATTGTACTATCCTTTCTGTTTTATGCATCGTTATTATATGTGAATGTATTCTCACCCTATTTGTTCTCTGTGTTGTCTTTACGCCTATGGTGTAGATACTCATGTAGAGGAATTTTAGCTGTTGCTTGCGTTAGAGAATGACATAGTTGGCCTTCTTCGCTGTTTATCGTTTTTTATTTTTTTAGTTTCTGCGTGTCGCTCTGATAGTGTAACAATGGGGAATGTTACCTTTTTGTTTTGTGTTCTGAGAGTTGTTGAACTAATTACTTTATGATTTGAAATGAAGTTGATTTTAATTTATGTGACAATTAAAGTTGATTTGAGAAAAATGTTTATGCTGAGAAAATGCGGCACCCTTTTTGAGTAAACTAATCCGCTTTTTTACTTTATAAATTAAGTGTTTAGGGTTTAGGGTGTTATAATTAACATGTGCACAACAAGTTCTCTTAAGATTATTTGTTCAACCATGTTATGATTATCAAATTCAAAATCAAAATAAATTAAATTATGAGAGAACACAAAATTAAAATCACTATCACTAATGTGTGCACTAGTAGCTTGATTAAGTCTACGACATGAATGAAAAGTTCTATCTATTTCAATATCAAATGGAAATAAGCCCGAACAACTAGACTTAGTCATGCATCAATGACATGGTCGTCCAATGCTTGCTTATCCTCCAGGAGCTCCTAATGAGCAAGCCTGGGTGCCTCTGGAGCGTCTTGTATCATGTAAGGGTGTGACACTTTATAGAACCATGTCATGTACCCCTTAACATGGCTCCACTGAAAGGTGACTTCATGAGTACGATACTTCACATGTACCAGATGATTCTCCCAGTCCGCCAGAATATCATCCAAGTCTTTGTGGATAGTACGAAAAGAAGCAGCCTGCACGAGTGACTTGGGAATGATATGCACGTACCCAAACTGTCTCATGCACCGTCCGGGTTGATACAAGCACATGATGTTGGTTCCACATGTCAATCATCTAGAGTATAACAAAATGGAGAGTATAAAAAAATGGAGTCAAATGGAACTTTCTCTCTGTGAGTACCGTATGGCCTTCATTTTATGTCGTTGTGTTGAGTGCGGTCAATGTACACACGGTACGACAAGATATGATCATTCTCTCTACTAGTGATAAACCACCAAGAAAATGGCCAATCATGAGTATAGATCGGGCCACATGCAAACTCGTGGATGCGGTAATACTAAGCAAGGATTCAAGTCGATGAAATATTTGAGATATGCTACAACCACGAAAGGTTGCACTTTTGTCCACAATCATGGACGTGCCAACCAAGAACATGAAGTAGCACCTCAAGGAACACTCCATGTGGTACACAATCCATAAATTATCAGTGTCTGGGTCGTTAACTAACTCCAAGTTGTTGTGATACAACGTTACCAACCAACCAAGATAACTTGACATGCGGACCCCTAGTTATTCTACACTGATCAGATGCTTCTTCGGTGTCAGCTCCCAAATAAGCCACCATCGTATCAATCACATCGGCCCTACTGATCTTAAAATGATAAGTAACCTACCTTTGATGGGAAAGTGTAAGAGGCAAGCTACATCATCCAATGTGATAGTCATCTCGCTTATGGGCAGGTGGAAAGATGGTGTTTCGATATGCCATCTCTCAGCAAAAGAAGTATGCATGCCACTTATGATGTTGGTGTACCCCGAAGCGCAAAGACCTGCAAGGCCGAAGTTTTTAAGTACAGTTTGGAATCACTAATTTGCAGGCTGATAAAGATGGTGAATCTTTCATGCATGATTCACAATTTTCAGACTTGCACGCTCCTATTGAAAATAAAATATAACATGATCAATTGAGTTTAATTTGGATACAAATTATATAATATAGGAAGTTCATAAATATACCTCTCCTTCCCAAACATGGAGAGCCATATACTCCGAAGATATATCTCCGAAAATATGGGTCATTTTCGAAAATTTCGCGAAGAACATAGGAGAATGTATAGTATGACAAGTTGCCATAATATTTCGGCATATATGTTGGCTATAGTTACATCTTACTCGGGTAGTATAAACCCGATAGAGACTTTAACAAACATAAAGCCCAAAATTGTAAAACTAATATTTAATTAATATAGTTTTTTTTTTCAAAAAAAAAAGTAAAAGAAGAATTTTAATTATTATTGCTAATATAGTGTTATAAAAATTAATATTTTCTACATATTTATTAGTATATCCTAAAATTAAAAAATATTAAAAACTGATATATTATTGTAAAAAAATATTTATTCCCAAGCAATACAGCTATTCATTATATATACATATTAAGCTAACAAATTTGAGAGAAAATAAATCATAAATTAAAGGGAAAACAGATTTTGTTTGACTAGATCTGAGATAGACTAATGACTAGATACATATTGGTTATTGTTATTTTTTTTCCTAAAAGTATATTTACAAAATTTTATGAATTTTTTTTTACAATATAGTCATTTATTTATATATAAAGAAGATTAAATCTAAAAAATATTACACATACGGAAGATTTTACTTATAGTAAATACAATTTTCCTATATATTTATCACTATATACCATAAAAGTAAAATCTTTACTATATTCATTACTATTACTTATAGTAAATACAAATTTCCTATATATTTAGATGATTTCTCAATGCAGCCCATAGATCTCTTATACACCACGCATAATTTTATTTTTGTTCCCAATTTTCGTAGATGCACATCCCATTTATCTAAAAAAATTGATTGATTCCGTAGATACATCTACGGAAGTATAATAAACTACTATATATGAGAAAAAGTACAAATATATTCAGTTTAGAGATAGTTCCGTAGGTTCATCTACGGAATGACTCAGCGCCATATTATTCCGTAGATGTACCTACGTAAGCATCTGATATAGTTTGAACCAGCATGATCACTCCTCCATTGTCACATTTCTTCTCCAACACTCACTCTCACCACCCTAAAAACCCTACTTCATCAATATCATTTTCTACTCCAAAGTTCCAACTTTTTGGTGCAACATATCAAAGGGAGCAAGAGAAGATTCAATTTCAGGTAAATATCCTTCTTCGACCACTACATTGTTCACATTATGCAACTAATTTTCTGCAAAAAAGTTACAATTCTTCTGTAGATGCATCTACGGAACGTGTTAAGGAAGAACACTTCCATAGGTGCATCTACGGAACAATCACTGAGTTGTTTTTTCCAGCAGTTATGTAATTCTTGTTATTTTGGCAATTGTTTGCAAATAGGCATGGTGCACCCTGATAATATTCCAAGAGAATTAGCTCCTTTAGTCAATGTTTGTACGAGTGTCGAAGGGGTAGTCGCAAAGATGGTAAATGTCGGAGGTGACTTTAGTAGCAAGGAAGACTTTGATGATCGTGAAAGCATGCTAACATGGATTCATAGGAATGCAACTAACCTTGGTTTTGGTGTGGTAATAGGAAGATTGGATAATGGTACGACAAGAAGAAACCCGTTTGTAACAATGATGTGCGAAAGAAGCGAAAAATACCATCATCCTGTAAGGAATTTTAAAATAAACGACACGGGTACTAGAAAATGCGAGTGTCCATTTAAGATCCATTGTTACATGTTGTCTAGCAAGAAGTGGAGATGCTTTGTTATTTATGGTTTGCATAACCATGATTTGTGCGTAAAATTACAAGGCCATCCTAGTGTTTGTCGGCTCAATGCGGAAGAGAAGACATGTATTAAAGACATGTCCTTGAATCTTGTCCAACCGAAAAATATACTTGCCACATTGACTTGACACAATATGGTTTTTCGGAAACTTTTTTCCGCTCTGCACCTCCTACAAATTTTGATGATCGTATTATGTGTGTTGGATGGCTCGCAAAATCAAAACATTTTGTGCAAGTTTACTTGAAACCGGGATGCCCCATACCACCTACGTCACCGAAATGGGCACTTGATCATACCGAAGCTGCCGATACGTGTAACACCCCAAATCTACCTGGTAATTTTAACAAAATTAGAGTGATAACATTTTGACAAAACAATGGGATATCACATTTCAACATAAAACAAAACTTGTAATTGCATACTTTCGTAGATACATAGCATTGGGATTAACAGTTAACGACATATTTTATTCTTTCAAGGCAAAACAACCTTTTTATTAATTACGCAGCGGTATCACAACTTTCAACTTAATTATCTTTTACATATTTATTCAACCAAAATAGATTTCAACTTATAATTACTCAACAACTAGAGTAGTAACAACAACATTGAAACAATTATCATTCATCCCCCCGAGTGCTACGTATCAGAGCAACTAAACCGACTTGGACTGACAACTACTAATTTTTCGTTCTTGAAAGCCTGCACGTTACTAGTATAAAGAAAACAGCGAAACAAATTAAAGGGGTGAGATATCAACTAATATAAACAAGTTTATGATAAACAGTATATTAGATTAGAATCATACAAATTTCACCACTTTATAACAACAATTATACAACAACCAACAAACAACTTAGATCAACATAACTTAATAACAACAACAACAACTTAAATCAATCGACACATACACATAACAACTAATAAATATACAACTTCAAATGCGACTCAACTATGCAGATGCATGTGGTACCATTGGAGCATAACTCCCAACATAGAAATTTCCAATTTATCGAGGCATCAAGGCATAAGCCTTCGTCGTAAATTTTCCATTCCAAGCCAACGTGGTGAGCATAGCTCCAACTTAAAATTTCCAATCCAGGCCAACTCAAAGATGCAAATGTATGAATGCAACAATCACATACAACAACAATCATCGCAAGGCATAGGCTTACATCAACACTGTACCGATAAACAGAGGTACTCAACGTCGCTTCAACACTGGCCATAGGCTTACAACTTAATTAACTTATCAGCAAAAATTTATAACAACAGCAGCTCAACAATAACAACATATTCCATATACTGGAACAATAAACAACAACACAATTCCATAAACTGGAACAATTCAACTTAATTCGACTTCACATGCAAATCAACTTATTCGACATAATTCCAAGAAGACAAACCAACCAAAAATACCTATAAATGTATACGAATTACTCCGACCATTTTTGAATACAAACCGGTTAACTAATTATACCGCTTAAATCTAATATTCGGTACAGCTTTTTTATACTGTTATTACCACTATTTATTTATACTGCTCCTAATAAATTGTTCTTCTGCTAAAAATTACTACCCTGCTAAATTACCTTACTTCTACTAAATTAGTAGACATGCTATTGAGACTTCTGTCAAATATTCACCAGGTCATTTTACTGCTACTCAACATGTACTGCTAACAATTACACTACTCTGTTATATTGCTTCAATTGGTATACCACCTCAGTCAAATTAATCAACTATTACCAGTATAACACCTTTAATGTATTAATTCATTATAATATTTAATCAGGTTCTACCATATTAATCCTACACTTCTAAATATATGAATCCTGCAATTCTTTATTTTCAGTTACATAGTTCCTATACTAACTTACTGATTTAATTAATTCTAGCTCATGCCATACCTCCAATGCAAACAAATAATTAACTAATAATAAGCTAATGGTATTACTTATGTCTCTAATACGTACCTACAGGATTCAATGTATAAATATAATACACTACAACCAAAACACAAAAAAACAAAATGGACAAAATTGAAATTTGAGGCGCCCACCCTCCTTCTTTATAACCTAGGAAGACCATCTTAATGGCATGGGGCGCTCATCCCTTGTATGGGGCGCCCACTCCCTAATTATGTGGCCCCTACCACTTTCCTTTATGAATTTGGGGCGCCCGCCCCTTATATGGGTGCCCCCAAACTCCAGCTTCGTCTTCTTTGTTTCTTTCCAGCATTTCCAGCAATTGCAACCATAATTTTTTAAAGTTTTCTTTGATCGATTTCGCATCATCCATCACAATAATGTTTCCAGCAACGACAAATTTTCACAATCTCGATTAATTAACCAAATCAATACAACAACTAAATACACGACAACCATTAATCGACCAATGGAACAACAACATTAACTATATTTTCAGCACATCACCAAAAAAACAAAATTCACAGCAAACAACCAAACAAAATCATGGCATCAATTTATACAACATAACCCCACATACGGTCTATCATATATCCGGTTATAGAGATTGAACCCAACCCTTACCTTGGATTGACAATTTTTCTCTAATAATTTCCGGTCGAGTTCCGATTAAACCTTGCTTTTCCTCTTTTGCACGATTAATCCTCCATGATTCTTTTTCCTCTTTGCAGCAACTCACGTAATCTCCCGCAAACCCTTATTTTTCCTTCTTTTCCTTTAAACCTCTTTCTCCACGTACTTCCACTTCCCAAAAGCCCTCTTGTTCCCCCTTCATTCATAATAATAATAATAATAATAATAATAATAATAATAATAATAATAATAATAATAATAATAATAATAGTATTATTTAATCTATTGGGCTTAATTCTTACACCTACAAATTGCTATTTATCACACAACAGTTAAGCCCAACTAAATAAATAATATTCTAATATTCAAATATTATTTCAAATATTATTTCTCCGATTAAACGGACTAATTACTCGACTATCAACTTAATCTTCCAGGCAACATACTAATCTAATTGCGCTTCTTAGAGTAATACCGATAATTTCTCAACTTCGACTAATCAACTTATCAACTTATAAACAGAGTTAGTAAGGGTTTGATGATAGTTAGATGTATCATTTCATTTGTTCATTTCAAGAGAAGATAAAGAGGAAAAGGAGACTAAGAGAGGAGAAGAACAAGAGCTAGGGTTTCAAGAAATCAACAAGAGGTAAGGGGGGAGAATCCTTATTATTATGGGTTAGTATGATTGAGTCAATGGGTAGATTAACATGATTTAGGGATTTTGTTCTTCAATTTTTATGATTTTGACATGTTAGGTTTTGTTGAGAATCCATAAAATTGATGTTAAAAAAATATTTTGGTGTTAGTAATTGGTACTCTTCATTCGTAGAAATCAATATTGTAGCGCTTCAATTCATGGAAATTGGTACTGTAGTGCACCGTGATATGGAGAAATTTTGATTTGAATTGTGAATAAAAATTATCCTTTGACAATTCTCCACTGCGACATGTATGAATTTTAGTCTATGTTTTTTTTTTCTTAACTGCCATGCCATTTATATGCTAGTTAACATCCCACCGGTAGAAAATGTAAATGCAGCACGTAAATCTCCTATGTATCAAATATCAAGAATGATATTTTAGTATAAAATATAAATAGAGCCATTTATATTTTTTTTATAAATCTCTTTTTTTTTTAAAATCATCTCTTATTAGTTATAAATCTACACATCAGCGGTCGGTGTAAAGTTCATTCAATGACTATGCATGCACTGGTAATTCAAGATAACTCCTATCAGAAAAATAGTCAAAAACTGCTTTGGAAAGAGTAATAGCTTTTGGAACTGTTTCCTAATTAACCGTTTGACCATTGAACAAGACCAAAGACCATCGTTATTTCCTATAATCTCCATTTGCTATATAATAGCATCTACGTGAATTTCAGAAATCAAACTCTCAAAATGTCGTTCGTGTGTGTTCTTGTGAGTCGAGACTGGTTTTGGTATTGTGATGGATTGCTATACCAAAACCATCTCAGAAAAAGAAAAACACGGGCTGGGGATGTTGATGGTCTTTACCATGGGTTTTTCTGCAATAACAACAAAGATGTTCCACTATATACAACCTTCAGTATAGGAATCATGTTCGTTGTGATTTGTGATCTGAGTTATGAACACAATTGTGATTTGTGTTTTGAGTTACTAGGACTGGTGGACAGTTTTCACTCAAGTCCTCTCTCGAGGTCTATGCTAGGATTCGGTTTCTGGTACAAGACTAAGGAAGGGGTTTCTTATGCCACCATTTGTCCTCCAAGACGCAGGGCTTCTCCCATCGTCTTCCCCGTGAACATCAGTGTTGCATGAAGGTGTTCCACTGCATATTATGACATGGGTTCTATCTTTGTCATATTATGTCTAAAAAGGGGGAGAAGAATACCATCTTCTTGATCTTGCTACTGTAAAAAGGTTTTAGTAGCAGACTGACGATGGTATGATATGGTTAAAGTCCTGAAGAACAGAAGGTAAACCCAATTCTGAGAATGTAAATCATGTTCTTCCTTGGTGTCTTGAAGTTTTAATGTTTTTGCTGCACTTTTATGTTTTAGCCAAAATATGTCAAAGGGGGAGATTGTTAGTGCTTTTATTGGCTGATTGGCATCTATGTTTGACTAGAACATAATAGCAATAAAACATAATATTAATGTGAATCTTGCAAGTTTAAAACAAACAACAGGTTTAAGCAAGATATTAGAAGGAATGTCATGACATCAACTCATGACATCGCGCCTACAGAACTGGAAGGAAGATTCAGTTTGTACTTAATAGATACAGAATATTCTATGTGAATATTATGTAATCTTATGTGGCACATATTTAAAAGTCAAAAGAATAATTGAAGAATCAGATCAGAAGATTGAAGATTCAGGAAGAATCAGATCAGAAGATTGTAGATTCAGCAGTTTCTAATTTAGGAAACTCATGATTAAAAGACCTTATTTGTAGCAGAATATTTTTTGCATATTTGTAACAGCAAAGTGCTGCGATTTGTAAGCCCAAATCCAATTGGGATCAGGTTATAAATAGGAAAGTTTTGTAACCTAGTTGAATATAGAAAACCTGGTTTTAACGATGTAGTCATTAGGGTTTCTATAGGTAGACCACCCAGGTTGTGGGATGGCTGCCTTATCCTTCTCGAAACC
This sequence comes from Vicia villosa, assembly GCF_029867415.1. Classification (NCBI taxonomy): domain Eukaryota; kingdom Viridiplantae; phylum Streptophyta; class Magnoliopsida; order Fabales; family Fabaceae; genus Vicia; species Vicia villosa. The sequence goes on from NC_081181.1 coordinate 169,471,900, forward strand.
TGTAGGTTAGAGAAGTGATTGTCCTCACTCGAAACCTGTAAGTAAGAGTTGAGTATTGTAAGCTAGATTGAAGTTGTGAAGCAAGATCAAGTATGTGTTCATTGTTAATTGTGTAAATAGCTGTTGCAGGGTTGTAACAGTTAGGTATCACTAGGGAGTGAGCAGAGGTTTTCTTATCTTGGTTGGAGTTATGAGATAAAGGTTGCATTGGGTAGTGACTAGGTAAACCAGAGGTTATTTATTTGTAAACCAGAGGTTGTTTACATAAAATAGTACTACTGATAGTGGAATCTTCTTCTTGGCTTGGTAGCCCCCAGAGTAGGTAGTTAGACCGAACTGGTTTAACAATTAACTGTGTTATTTATCTTCTGCATTGTTTGTTCAGTTATGAATGTTATGACTTTGGTTATAACATCAGGTTCAGAAGTGTTAGCTGTTCCTATACAGAACCATGTAAAAATTATAATCTGGTTATGTATGCTGAATGTGTGTGATCCTAGGTTTCATTGACTCTTTTCTAAAGAGTAATTAAATAATGGGGGATCCTTCTATTCTTCTTGTGCTGCATTAATAACAGATCAGATGTCTTGACATCGGGATTGACATCTGAGTCTGTAAACCAGAATTTTGAATTGGTATCAGAGCAGGCATCCTGTCTGTTTCTGGATGAGATCCATAAGGGATAAATTCTGGTTGTGGTAAAAGTAGAAGAGTGTTTGAACAAAGAATGTTCATATTGTATGGTCCCTTGAAGTGGAGGATGGACCTATATGATTAGACCAACCTGACCTAAGAGCTGTGATGCTGGAATGAGGAGTGCTAAGTCCAAGGACTTCATGCGGGAGTGAAGAACTTGAATTTAAAAACAAATTCGACTGGTATCTATGAATAGAGAAGAAGCTCATCAAAACCTTCATGCGGGAGTGAATATATTGATAAGGTAACCTCTGTTGTTTGTGAGTTTGTCAAGTCAGGATTTTGGTTAGGTTTAGTCAGTTGCTTGGTGCAGAAGCAAGCATTGTGCAAGGTTGAGTAGCAAACAATCTGTAGTTGTCTTGCTTACTACTAACACTTAAAGTAAGCATTGTGTGAATTCTGTTGATATATGACTATTTTCCGCTGCATAGTCTTTGAGAAACCCTAGGGTTATGAAGGTTCAACAGAATGTATGGCAGGTATTGACAGCTATAATTAAAGTGTCAAAGATACTTGAGTATTCTCTCAAGTCCACTCATACTGACATGGTTTATTAGAGCTGATGAATGTCAACTGATCAATGATATTCATAATTATCTGCAAATGTGTACCTTGAAATCTTTAAGGTTGAAGCGTTCCTAGAAGGAGGAACAAATGTCCTACTAGACGTTAGGACATTAAGAACTGGTATGCAGCTATCAGCTGAAGAACAAATGTTCTGGTGCTAAACTAATGAAGTGTGAGAACATTGGTTTGGAAACTACTCCTGGTCTGGAAGAGGAGACATCTGTCTAAGTTAATCAGGACACGATTAACATGTGCTCAGTTCCACTAAGAAATACTCATGAAGGTATTCCTTTCTAATCCTGTATGTTGTACTTTTGAAGAGCCTATATTTGTAAGTTTCCTCTGATCAACGAAACCAGATAAGTATTCATAACCATATATCAGTTGATGGAGCTGAATACTGTGTTGCAATCACAGTGAAATATGGTTAAGAATGTGTATTGCCCTAGTTGTTATCCAGAAAGGGTAGTATGATTTGAAATCAAGGAAGTCAGATGGATCTGACTAATTCAGTGTCATGCTATGACTAAGTCTGTTCCAGCAACCTAGCTGAGGGAATCTCCTCTATAGGTACAGACCATGGCATCCTTCATCTCAAAATCAGAATTAAAGTCTGAAAAAAAGGTTATTGAGATGCTGGCTACTTTATCCCTTGATGTGTCTGGATATTGCTGATTATTGTATTATTCTGCTACTAACTTGAGTGTTGTCAATTTGACATTAAAGACGTTAACCAAGAATCATGAAGGATGATGTCACATCTGATGTTACAACATCTCAAGATCTTCAGTTATGTTATTTATTGTTGAATGCAGTATAGGGCAAGCAACAGAAAAGATTTGGAAATATTGATCCGGGATTTATCGTCCACAGAGATGGAAGATGCCATTCAACAGTTTCTACGGTTTCGAACTCGGGTTTGAATGAGCAAAAAGTAAACAAAGATATAGACAAGAAAAGAATAAACACATTCTTAGAAGAGAAATAACTTATCAGGAATGTAAATATATTCACTCTTCACAAACATACACTTACCAACCCGTTATACTCAACCTACGATACTCATCTATGTTATCACGTATCTCTCACATAAGCGTCCATCTCTGGAGCACAAATGAGATCATCTCACAACTAAGGTTATCTCTAACGCGAAGCTGCGAGAACATCCGTATTCTCGCGTCGGCGATCTCTCGCGCGCCGCTCAAACACGAAAGCATTACGTACAGATACAATCGGTGAATGCTAGCTCTAAATCTATCTCTAGAGTTCAGAACCAACAGATAATCATCCTAGATAAGGATTCAAGAAGTTTATCTCTAAAGCAACCCAAATCCCCAGCATAGAGCAAAAATCCAGGATAACAATCAACATAGATTTGTAAAGAAAGTTAAATATAACTTTATAATCGGTAAATCGGTAAATATACATAAGATTCGAGTAAATATACAAACAAAACCCAACACAAAAGAAATACACAGAGAATAGAAGAGATAAACCAAACATCTCGCGGGTTGTCAGCTCCGGTTGATGAGAAATCCACCTCCGATCTTCCAAGTGCATGACCCAATGTTGTTTTCTAAGCTAATCCTACTCTAAGAATGAAAATGATGGAGTTGGAACCAAAAACTCTCCAAAACCATAACCTAGAAATGTTACAAATGAGGAAATATAAAGACAAGTTCTGCTACGGCCGCTTAGCGGCCAAATCTCGCTTAGCGGGCTACACGTATTCACAAAATATCTACAACAGTAAACAGGCCTCCGCTTAGCGGCCAGAACCACCGCTTAGCGGCCAAGGAAAATTGGCTCGCCCCTGGAAAGCGCGCTTAGACGCCGCTCAGCGGCGCTCCCTGCACAAAACTTGCTTATTTGATCCAAAATCGCGCAATCGGAGCCGTGCCTTCGACACTTTATTCCTCGAGGCTCCAATAAGCATGAATACCTATAAAAACAAAGGAAAAACTATTAAACGGTATATAAAACATATGAAGACTAAATAATGTGAATATATACACAAAAGTGGGGATTTTATTACAAAAACGGAATGAATAGAATCGATAAGTGCCACAATTATATACTCAAAATAACAACATTTTGGCACTTATCAAACTCTCCCCAACTTGAAACTTTGTTTGTCCTCAAACAATGTCAAATAAATCAAAGAATCAAAAGTAATAAACCAAAGAATCGTGAATCAACAAGTTTTGAAAACCAAAAACAAATGTATGGTTCAATACAAAAACGTATAAACAAAGTAAATACTTACCACTATACTACAACGACAACATGTAAATGAAACGAATCCTAAGCACAAAAAGCATACAAAACATTCTAGCACAATACATGCTATCTCATGAATCACACCTAGCAAAATTTCATCAATGGATGAAGGACACACAAAGGTGAAGGACTTTTAACACTCATCCAACAATCTTGCAAACAAAAGATTAAATTATGCAGTCATCTAAAAATCACATTGAAGATACAAAAGCAAGAATCACAAGGACTTTTCAAGGTTGTAATGTGGCTTGGTTAACAAACAAGGGATATGTCCTAAGGCTAATCGAAACAAAAACTTGCCTAAACCTAAGGGAGTGATATCCACCAAAGATTCAAACAACAAAACCTCGATTAAACTTCTTCCATAACCACAAGTTTCTCAAACCAATCACAATACTTATTAGCACAATTATTTGCTTCTCTTTTCTTTTTATTTTTCAAAACTTTTTCACATTTTTTCTTTTCTTTTTTTTCTTTTCACATTTTTTTCTTTTTCACATTTTTTTTCTTTTTCTTTCTTTTCAACCTCATAGAAACAACCACACGAGTAACAACCATTTCTCTCCCCAACTTGAATTCAACCACACCATCATATGAATACTCCCTACTTTCTAAGGCAAGGTAAAAATTCAAACCAAAAATCATGGTTGAGGGTTCAAGAAAACAAAGAATCAATCATCCATGCAAAAATGAGAACTAAACACTCAAAGATAAGCATTTAGCAAATACAACATGGACATTGACAAAAAGGCTCAAAAGGGTTAACAAATGATCACACACTCACAAGGTGAATTGACTATTTGGTTATGGTGGTTGTGCTCAAAATGAAACAAAATGCCTTGATCCTTTTCATGCTTTCATAAAATCAACATAAACAAAAGATTAAGCATAATAAAATCCAGTTAAAACAAAGATTGTGGCCTCCAGCATATATGTAAACAATGGAAAGCTTCCTCACATTTATGGTTTGGGAACTAAAGTGATTCAATAAATAAGCAAGTAATGCAAAAGAATGAATTGTATGGTAATTGTACAAATGAAAAGTTTCCTAAACATGCTATGCTATAGAAAGCGATAAATGAGTACCTTGAATGATACGACTTCAAAAACAACATCCTACCATACATCCGCAAGTTGAAACACTCAAGCTTTGGAAAATCACCTCAAAAATCTTCGAATTACCGACAAAATTCGAGTACAAACAAACAATAAAAGAATTAGAAAAATAAAACTAGTATCTACTACTAAATAGCCTTGGTGAAAGTGGGAAAAATGAGTGAACCAAGTGGAATGGGAATCCCACTGATACAAAGCAAGAAAACAGAATTTTACTGTCATCGCTTAGCGGAGCTAGGCTCGCTTAGCGATGACAGAAAAAACCAGAAAAATCAGAACATAAATAGCTGTTCCAATTTTCCTCCACTTCACCTAAATACCTCTCAATCCTAAATATAAACAACATTTACAACCGTTGGGGTGCCTCCCAACAAGCGCTTGTTTTACGTCGTTAGCTCGACGCCTTTATTGTTTCGGTGTTTGGAAAGTAGCTTCCTCTTGTCATGCCATGGTGATGTCTCACCGCACAAGCCTAAAGAAAGTGTCCTAACCAACCACTCAACAAACGTTACAAGTACAAATATATACAATGATTATACGAACATAAAGGAAAACACAAGTATACAAATATGTACATGAACAAACACATATATACAAACATGAAACACATATAACTATTAACATAAACAAAGAGAAAGTTGGTGAATGTTGGATTCACAAGTTGAAAAGTGAGATTTGTAATTAAAGAGCTAATTCGAATTCAACTTGTTTCATAAACATTCACCAACAAAAGTATACTTGTATGTAACATATACAAGTAAAACTATATGGTGGACATAAACAAGTAAACATGTACAAGTAAGTATATATACAAGTGAAACTATACAATATATACGATATATACAAAGCTCAGAGCCACGAAAACTATTGCGATGCAATCAAACCATCCCCGGCAACGGCGCCATTTTGTTGAATGCAGTATAGGGCAAGCAACAGAAAAGATTTGGAAATATTGATCCGGGATTTATCGTCCACAGAGATGGAAGATGCCATTCAACAGTTTCTACGGTTTCGAACTCGGGTTTGAATGAGCAAAAAGTAAACAAAGATATAGACAAGAAAAGAATAAACACATTCTTAGAAGAGAAATAACTTATCAGGAATGTAAATATATTCACTCTTCACAAACATACACTTACCAACCCGTTATACTCAACCTA